>NW_009711237.1:0-5328 GCF_000703405.1 Apaloderma vittatum | reverse complement strand
ATGTGAGTATTTATAAGCGGACTAATACTTCTTTTTACCTTCTCCCGCCTTTCATGTGCCATTATCTTTTTTGTCCGTGCCTTGATATTTTCCCAGCATTTCTTTAACTGTTTGAAGTCTCGCAGTGATACGCTGGGCTGTGAATTATATTCATGAGCTAGTGCTTGCCAGGTACGTTGTTTCAGAGCAATAGTTCTTGCATCACTTTTTTTACATTCAAGCACATATTTGTATTTTTCGACTAATGCAAGCAGCACACTCTTCTCCACTTCTGAGAAGTATTTAGCAGGCTTTATTATTTCGTTTTGCATTTTCTACTGTTTCTCCAAGAAGCCAAAAATCCTATGAAAATAATGTGGAAAGCAAAAAAACAGACACAAATTAGAACTGGTTACAATATCAGGAAACTGTGTTTCAGCAAGTAACTCCTAAGCATAGCCTCTGATGCTGACACACTTCATTTTCTAGAATACTTTGTGAGTAGTTCTAGAGCAGATAATAAAACATTTAGGTAAAATACAGCATAATTATATGCTGTTTTCTGTTGCTACTTTAGTGGCTACACAGTTAAAGTAGTATACCATAATGAGGAGAAGCTTGTGGAGAAGCTTATTGTCTTTGTTACAATTTGTCTTGATACAACATACTCAGTATTCAATTTACTTAGTAACTTGTTTTTAATAACTTGTTTTCCTATTCATTGCACTTTGTTACACTCAGTGGGTTTTCAAAGCCCTGAACTGGGAACAAGTTCTGAAATCCAGCCCTTGGTAGCTTCAGGTATAAGTTCAAAGTCACCTTCAGCAGGTTTAGTTCTTTCCCAGGCTCAGCTCTCCTTGACTGATATCCAATAGGCAGCAGGATTTTGAGCAGCATTACAATATCAAGAAAAGGCAAGGGTTGCAAGAAGACATGAATTAATTACGGAAACACACTGGTCTGAGGGTGCAGGTCCTTTGCCCTTTGCTGCTAACTGCATGTAGCACTCTTCCTCACCGCTGGTCACTCTTGGGAGTGAACAATCAGGCTAAAAGAGTTTTGGCCTTACTCAACACAGTCACTGCTATATACTTACACTTCATTAATGACTGCCTCTCTTCTCAAGCCTAGGACTTACATAGTCAATAACAAAAGGGTAGCTCGGGAATTCTTAACCATAACAAAAAATGAATAAAGCAGTGTTTTCTTGAATTAGTGACATATGACTGTGCTGCAAAACATAGTTTTCTCTTTTATGTTTCCACAATTCTTTCCGCATTCCCTCCTAGTATAACTGCATAGCCCCAATTACTTTAACATTTTGAGAAGAAACTTCTAGATAATTAAGTGAAAAAAGGGGGAGCAATGTCGTCTTAGCCCACATTTCTTCTGTTTTTAATCATAAAAATCAGAGAGGGAACATGTATAACAAGAAAATCGGTTCATACTCCTAACAGTCTAGGACTTTCACAAAATGAATTTTCTAGTACTTTGTCAATTGTTTCCAATACTTGCCTTTTCGTTACTTAAAGATGCAATAGATATCACTATTAGATCTCTCTTCAGTATTTTTCCTTAGCTCAATTGAACTTGCATTCTCTTTGTACCACCCTTATAATTCCTTTCCTCCACACATTTTAATACTTAAAATTATTCTCACCTCTTTCAGTGAAGGTAACTACTCACATTTACAAAGAAAGCTAACAGACATGCTAATTCCAAAATGAGAACAGGAACTTTCCCAAGTAGCCCATAAAATATCACAAACCATAGCAAAACAAAGAGGAGGCAGTAGAACAAAGCCTAGAATAGCAAAATAGAAACTGAACAGAAATAAGTAATAGGCTGAGTTTAAGTATGTCAACAGGAGTATCTAAATTGCAGGCCTCCTGAAAAAGATGCAATAAACAGTTTGTACTTTCTGTTGCTGCTCAGCTGGGTAATCACCTGGCATGTACTGACTGGACAGCTGGCACCTCTGTGGTTCTATAGGGAATGAGACACGGTTAGTTCTACTCCTTGCAGAACGGCTTGTTTATTTTGCAAGGGAGAAAAGGTGGAAGAAGGAAGAGAGACAGCTGACTGAGCCTAAGGAAGGCAGTTCCAGCATTTCTTCCATGACACTATGTCAGGTTATTCATTATTCTCTGTGAAAACTTAGTCACCCCAGGTATTGGTGACAGGAGTTCTTAAAGACCTATAATCCCACAGAACAAACTGAATGAATGTAAACAAACCTGAAAGTACCACATAAAAATCATTACAATGTCTAGGTCTAATGGGCAGAAAAAACCATCTGCTTCAGAAGTTACTTTAAAAAAAAAAAGATTAAAAAACCAGCAAAAAGTCAGGAAATGGACATCCTAACAAAGGGATACTGAAAATTGGCAACTTCAAGAAAACAGCTCTCAAAACATGTAAAATAAAAGAAACCTATACATAAACAGACTCTACTTACTGATCTATTCTACTTACATACTTATTGTACCATTCCGAACCATTGAGCTGCTTTGGACAGCTGCTGAAATTAAATTCTTGGGATAAAATTTTGATGCTTGTACCTGTTTTAGCCTCAGTTTCACCAAGAAACAGGACGAAAAGCAGTCCTGACAGCAAGTCATAAGGTCCAACAGCTTATGAACATGAGAAACTAGAATCAGAGACTCCAGTAACAGGAAATGACTGATTCTGCCTTCTACTGGTACATGTAAATCTTATTTCTAGCTTTGTAAAGGTGTGAGAATCTCATACATGTTTGACATGTTTGCGTGTAGTAAAAAACACATGACATACTTGTGTGTCTGTCAAGGGTTAGGGCTGGGTGAGCACACTGTTAACTTCAGAAAGTACAGTCTCTTAGAAGAGACTTAGCTGAAAAGTAAAATCACTGAATAGAATTGGTTCTGTTTAGCTTAAATCAGGACAGTGTAGGAAATCGCCTTAGAAAAAGAACGGATTTTCAAGAACTTTGGAGACAAAGTTCAAAAAGTTAAACAATGATACCGGGACTTCTGGATTTTAGGTGCTAAATATTTAGCTACATAGATTAGCAGAGATCAACTGATAACAGTAAATACTTAAAACATTTCCAAATATGACTTCATATATAAATTAACAACCTATATACTAGGATTAACGCTCACCTTCCAGGGACAGAGCCACAGCAAACCCTGAAGTATTACTTTAATACCACACTGGCATTTATTAGTACTATACTTACCGTGGTAGCATCTGAGATCCCCAGTCATAAGCTCAAATACTCTACATTTAAGTACAGAAATGTAGGTCCTACTCTGAGAAGAATATATTAGCCTTCCCTTTCCCTATAGAGATGCCTGACTACTTTTTTCTTACACATACACACCGCACTTGTGTCTTTTCCTTGAAAGAGACAGGATTATGAACTAAGATGCATAAAAGAACACTGGTGAGAGCAGTTTAATGCCCTTACTACACAGAAGAGTTTCTAAAGATTCTTTTCAAGCTCTTGCATGCTTAGCCTGCTTGCTTCAATATATTAAAGCCCATTTTCAATCCGAGATGTCAGAGGGCTTAGAATACTGAGCAGATGCATCAAAATACCACTATTTATATACATTCACTTATTTTACTTTGTGCATATCAATCACCTTCTGGCAGCCCACTGGCCCCTCTGTGGAAGGCCAAACAATTTCTGTTTTGAGGCTAAAAGATCCTTCCAGGATATAATTTGGCATGTTGGAACCTGTGCTGAAATGGAAGCACCTTACCATGTACAGGTCATACAGTAAACAGGATCGATTTGGGAATGTGTAGTCACATGAGGGCAGTTGCACAGTAAATTCTAAGAATCATCATCTACAGTGAGAAAGTACTTTATCCTAAACATCATCTCCTAGAATGGCTCAACCCACAACTTGCCTTAAAACAAATCGATGTCAGAAGTATTTGTCCTCTCACACAAACATTCATTGCTTTAAAATAACAAAAAATATCTCCCACCGATTCTATTTTATTTTGAAATATTGTGTGGCATTCTTCTTTTAAAGACTACACGAGATCTGGTGTGATCTGCTAGAAGAATATCTTGAAAAAAAATTACACGTGAGGAAGTGTACATATGTTCATAAATATGTATATATGTATTATTTTGTTTGTACAGACCTAAATATACACCCAAACTCAAAGCAGTTGCAAAGAAGCCCATTTACCAAAAAAACTACTTCAGGTTGGAACATGTGAGCATTTTCAGACCCTAAAATAATTTTTTAGACATAAGAAAATGCAAAGAGAAAGTAATGGTGGAAGACTTAACATAGATGTTAAGGTTACATTAACTAAACCAAAAGAAAATAGTTTAATAGCAAACTGTGGTCACTTATGGTGTGAAAATAGGAATAATTTACCAATGCTATATGGATTACTAATGGAAATAGTTAAGGATTGGAAAAAAAAAAGAATATTTATTTATCCAACTTAAATTCCAGATGAAGCTTTAAGAATAGTCAGTAATTAACAGAACTGGAAATCAATCGCAGTTCCATCCTTTTTACCCAGTGTTTGAGGGTGAAAGAAAAGCATGAAAATGCAATGACCCAAACTAGCCACAACAACGGGTTTATATTTCATTTGAATGACAGAACCAGCAGTAAACAGTGTCTTTCTTCCTAAAATGTTAGGTTTTCGTCACAGAGCTTCCATCAGAGTATTCCAGGCCTGACCCTGTCTATCCTGAGACTTGAAATCACTAGGTAATTAGGTGCATATTACAAATATGGATGAGATCTATATTGCAATCGTGTTACATATAATCGGATAAAAAAAATCCAAAACCAACTCTTTGGGTGCTTTTTCTCCTGCTGCTTTAATACAAATTAACAGTTATCAGGGATATTATCCAGCAAATGAACAAAATAATCTATCAGTCAAAATTCAGAGTGCTTTGCCTCAATTACTCCTGGCAAATCTTATATACGTGCAAATGTATTCTTTTCTAAACATGTATAATAATACATTATATATATACACACATACATAGATATATTTTAAGCAGGTCATCTCGCTACTTATGGAGGACACCCAGAGCAGTTTGCGCAAAGAAAGGTAATGGACGCAGGTTGTTATTTCAAACGATTGCCTGAAATTCATCAAAAATAGGCATAAACAGGAATCCTACCAGGCTCTCCCGCACCCGAACTTCTCAGACATTAAACTCGAGCTCGTTTTTATTTCCCTCGCTACCTCCTCTTCTGCTTGAACGAGGAAGGAGAGCAGGTCCCGGCTCGACAAAGAAGACCGCTCCACCCAGGGCGGGCATGCAGGCTGCGGCTGAGGCGCGGACCCAGGGACATCTACCGCGGCGGAAGAAAG
>NW_009711236.1:0-5172 GCF_000703405.1 Apaloderma vittatum | reverse complement strand
AACCCCGAACATTCTGTGATTCTGTGATACATGATCATTCCCCTGCTTAGATGTTCAGGATTGCTTTTGCCTTCTTAGTGACCACATTGGGTACCTATACACACTTGACTACCTACCATAATGTTTTTTTTCAGGGCACCTGCTTCTTCTGTGTTGTCTCTACATCCTTATGATCCAGGTATACAGTCATCCTCATCCAAATCCCCTTCATTTGATACCACATTCCTGAGTGTCCATCTTACCCCATGGGCACTAGGGTTGCAGAAACTTGCAATGAAATGCAGCCTGAGGAATTCTCACTTCTTTCTCCACTCTGAGGGCTCTCCATGGGGAAAACCAGTCATACCCTGGGCTACATCGTCCTGACTCATTTCTCAGACAGCACCTCCAGAGACTTGGCAAGGCAATTTGGGGACACTCAAGAGCTTACAAATCCTGATCTCCCATCCTTTCAGGCCATCTCTTATCCGCAGCATTTCTATAAGGAGTGTGCCTCACAGAGCACCCTGCAGTGTTGTAATATCCTTTCAAAGGCTTCCTATTCACTGCAGACACTGAGTGTAAAGCAGCAGCAGGAGGTAAATTCGGTAACATAAAGTCACCTTCTGACTTCTTCTTTCTCTCCCTGAAGAGATCATTCTTGCCAATAGAAGTACTTTGTGAGAGCTAAGTATTTACTGCTCTTTCGAGATTCAATTCTGCTTCAGCTGACCCTGTTTACGTGTCCCTCCTCATCCCCATTAATCTGGCAAATTTCCCAAAACCCGTTGAGGGAGAATAAAGGCATCTTTCATCCTGAATGAGCAATTGTTGAAATTCTGAAAAATAAATGCAAGGAACACTGGGCAAAAGAAAGGGTGAGAAGAGAATTGAGGTTCAGAACATTTCATGAAAGCCCTCCACTATTTAGTGTCATTACTAACTCTACAACCTGAGGCAATTTATTAAGAGTTTGAAAAAATGGCTTAAAGAGCAGGATGTGAAGATTTCCATTGGAAATAGATGACTACTTTAAAGGTTGCAATTGGTTTCTAAAGAACAGGTTGGATGAAAATTGAGAGAGGTGTATAGCTACTGAAATCTGTGGGCTGGGGGAGGGGGAGAAAATTGCCACCTACTTGAAATAAATAGCTCTTCTAAAATAATGGGGTTTAAACTTTGAAATTGTTTTGTTCTGTGACATACAGAAGGATGTATTTAAAGTTGTTTTCAACTTCTCCACACAGGCAACATTTGCCTGGAAAATAATTTCCATATAAAAATATGATAATGTAATTATTCTAACCGGTATTTTCTATAATTTGATGCCCTATTCATGATAATCTCTCATATTTTGCAGCAACGTTAGCTATCCATATGAACTCACTCTGTGCTACAACACAAAAAGGACTTTAATGGAATCTGAGCCATTGCTCTACCTTTCCGCTAGCTTTTGCTTTAAATTGATGCAATGGACTTTTGCCAGAAATGCCAGGGGAAAAAAAAAAGTTAAGGTTGCTAATATTGCTAATGGTGATTCAGTTCAAAATGATTCATCTCAAGAGCAGGATTTTTTTAAGTGTCATATCCAGAGTGGATTTGCTCTCTTACAGGCCATTTTCTGGTAGAGATTTAATTCTGTTGAGCGTAGAGGACATTTTTGCTGTAAACCCATGTTTATACCCTATACCTGGGTCTCCCAGACCTTGGTTCCTTGCAGGATAAGTGACTTAGTAATTCTCTGGAGTTTACATCTAACCTTCACTCCTACTTGACTCGAGCAAAGGTTTCCAGTGAAATCAAAACCTTCTCAAGGCACGTTTCATGATCTCAGAACAACACTTCCCAGTAGAAAACTCGTCTTCTCCAAAATACTTCACGAGCTTAAGTAAACATCTTCTCCTCCCATTTCATGTCCTGCCCCCTCAGGGTTGCCAAAATCTCCCCAGGTTACTAAGCAGTTCACGATCTCCTCACTTAACAAGTGGCATAAATCCTATTAGCTCAGACCTATGGTCTCAGTATTGACACATTCATCACTGAAAGTATGCAGGTCTGTCAAAGTGGCTGAACATGAGATCTTGGGCTGCGGGACAGGAGCTCAGGAGTTGGTCTCCTCCCTGGTCGACAGATAATTATGTAGAAAAAATAAAGGATGGGCTAAGAGAAGGATATTTTTGACAATGAGGGTGGTGAAACACCAGCACAGGTTGCCCAGAGAGGTGGTGGAGGCCCCATCCCTGGGGGCATTCTAGGTCAGGTTGGACAGGGATCTAAGCAACCTGATCTAGTGGAAAGTGTGTTACTTGATCTAGTTGAGAGGTGGCATCCCTGCCTGTGACATGGAGGTTGGGTTAAATGATTTCTAAGGTCCCTGCCAGCCTAGGCCATTCTATGATTCTGTGATTCTATATCCCTGCTCACTGCAGGGCACTTGGATCAGATGACCTTTAAATGTCAATTCCATCCCAAAACATTCTATGATTCCATAATTCTGTGATATAGGCTATCTTTTTCTTTTCACTTCTCCAAGGAAATCCTTACCCTCAATATCAATATCCAGTCAGCTTGAAGGCTCAGAACAGGGTGGTATAATTAGCCATGTTCTAGCTGTTTGTATACCTAATGATAATGATGCTTAACAGGACTTATAGTATGTCCTTGTTGGACCTCATTCTCAGAAAATTTAAACCATTCCTGATCCTTCTTCTACAGTTGCAGGAGCTATGTTCAGTAAAGTACAAATGGAAGAAGATGGAAAAGGTAACATAACCTGGAATGCTTTACAGACAGAATTAGCCGCTAAGCTGAGGTGTCAAAACTAGAAGTGTAGCCACTGTTAGCTCCTCTTAGTTACGGGAGACAGGGAGAGAACAGGTGCTCTAGCTCTGATGATGATTCAGAAATCAGATGGGCTCCTTCACTCTCTTCACTTCTCCCACTTGGAAAGGAAATACTGGCTAAACATCTTCAAAAAGCTGTTACACAAAACAAAGAAAAAATAGAGAGAGGAGATGCTGGTAGGCACTTGAAGTATTTTCTCATGCAAAATACGGTTCCTGACTTTTCTCTGGTCTTTTGTCATACCCTACAACTCTTCCAAACCAGTTTAATCTACATATATTTTTTTTTCACCTTCCTTATCTTTTCTTTCCATCACCCTAGAACAGATGCATCAAACATGGTGTAAAATTTTAATAGCAAAACAAATAAAAATATCAGGAGAAGACAGAGATTCTACTGGATATCTTATTAATTTATGTAAATCAATAGACAAAGAGCCTAAAAATAACATCAGGACTACTCAGAATTATACATCCAGCTAAAGATGGAGACAGGCAGTGAAGAAACCAAAGCGAGCCAAAATATAATTGATTGGTGACAAAAGAACCTTATACCTTCAGAAAGCATTCTTGTTTATCTGAGGTTTATTTTCCTGGAAGGTTTAGCAAAATATAATCCTCCACAGTGCTATGCAATCATTGTTGCCTTTCTTTTTCCACTCAGTCCTTCTACTGAAATAGATTGAACCTAATGAGTGGACAGTACAATTTTAAACTTTTTTTTTTTTTTTTTTTAACACTCAGCAACACAAGGGTGCTGGGGAGGTAATCTGTGTGTCTGAAGTTACAAAAAGCTGAAATAGCATCTACAGCAGCACTTGCGTCATCTGAGTATTGCGGAAGGAAAAAGGCGTAGAGCTGTCTTGGGACAAGGAGAAGGAGCAAACCCTTCCTCTTCTCCCACAAGCATTTCACAATGTGGATGGCCTTTCTGTGTCAAAGACAAACAGTTCATCCTCAGTTTACCCACTCATCTTCTCAGTCGTGATTTTTATCACTCTTCCTTACTGAAGGTATAAGGAGAATGACTGTTGGCTGAAATATGAAAGTCATATATAGTGACCATAGCCACAACTCTGTCGTGTGTTGTCTGAAAACCCAAATTCTTTGTCTACCTTTGTAACTCTTCCTCTAGAGATGAGGAATAAACAGTGAGAACCACATCCAGGGTGCCAGGCTTGGCTCCCAGTGGCCCTGGTAACCTGACTCTATAGTGAGAACTGGTTGAGATAGTTTGTGGCTTCCGAAGAAAAATGTTGCTTTCTAAAACCAATGCTTTTCAGTTTTCAAACTTTCTTCAGCTCCCCAAATGGATTTTCTTCTGTGAAAGGAAAAACCTGATTGAGACCTCTAAGTAGAAACTATGTGATCAGCTGAAGGAAGTCACTGCTTCAATATCTGGACTCCAGCTTTGGTCCATAAAACAAGTATTGAATCAAAAGTGAAGCACAGGAAGCAAAGGAATGGGGGAGCTGGGGACTGATGGAGAACTGGGGGTGAACAATGCATCTGTCCAGCTATGTCCCTCTGAAAGCAGGTGATGCTGATGGGGCTGTTAACAGTCTTTGCTGCTCCATTTCCAGAATGGAAATGTATGTGGGAAAGTGCTCCCTCCATTGAAAGCAGGAGACTTGGAGTGGAAAGTAATGCTACACTCAGGTTCTATCTCTGCACAAAGCTGGGAAGCCCTTTTCAACCTGCAAAGCAGAGATATATCCTAATTTTCTGCAGGTGAGCACCTTTTATGCATCAGTCTTAGAAGAGCTTTTGGTTTTGTCTTCCTGAAAAGTATTGGAAAGTCCTTGTCTCAAAAGAAACCGGAATTATCAGAATTCTAGTGAAGGAAAATAGAGTCGTAGAATCATAGAATCATAGAATGTCAGGGTTTGGAAGGGACCTCAAAAGATCATCTAGTCCACCCCCCTGCCAGAGAAGGATCACCCAGAGTTGGTCGCACAGGAACACGTCCAGGTGGGGTTTGAATGTCTCCAGAGAAGGAGACTCCACAACCTCCCCGGGCAGCCTGTGACAGGGCTCCGGCACCCTCACAAGTTTTTTCTAACGTTTTTGTGGAATCTCCTCTGTTCCAGTTTGTACCCATTGCCCCTTGTCCTGTCATTGGACATCACTGAGAAGAGCCTGGCTCCGTCCTCCTGACACTCCCACTTGTCGTATTTATAAACATTTATGAGGTCCCCCCTCAGCCTCCTCTTCTCCAAGCTGCAGAGCCCCAGCTCCTTCAGCCTTTCCTCATCAGGGAGATGTTCCACTCCCTCCATCATCCCTGTGGCTCTGTGCTGGACTGTTCTTTTTAAGATATTTATCAATGATCTTGATGAGGGGATTGAGT
>NW_009711235.1:0-16199 GCF_000703405.1 Apaloderma vittatum | reverse complement strand
GCTCCCCCCCTGCTGCCACCAAAATCTGGCTAGGCCAACCCAATACACATTGGTAAGTAACTTGGAAAGATGAACCCTGGCTTTGGTGAATTCAGATGCTATGGCCTCTGGCTTTGGACCTCACTTTTCTGCCAGAAGTTGATACAAAGGAGACAAGGGCTGTGGGAGGGAGTGTATTATTCCAGCTGGACGCCCCAGTTGTAAATAGCTGAAAAAAAAATGTGTGTGAATTAAAAGATCTGTCTGTGTTGTGGCTAACAGAGCCTTGGCCATGGTCTTCCCCCTGTCTCCCAGCAATAACCTTATGCAGCAGGGCCCTGTGAACAGCAGTACCATCCTGGCCTTTACCAGAGCTGCCTCTGATCATTCATCTGCCCAGAGCCCTGATGCAGGTGCTGGTTATTCTCACCCTTAAGTAGCCTGTCACTTGTGATCCTTGAGTTGTTTTGCTTTTTCTTCAGAGGGAAAAGTGATGACAGATAGCCACCAGCATCCTCCTTTGGGGGACCAGAATAAGGGCAGAGTGAGATGTTTTGGGGGGGCTTTCTGTTCTGCTATGCTGCTTTTTGTGATTGAGAAATGGGCCTCGGTGCTTAGTTGGGCCTCGGTGCTAAACTCAATGTTAAAAGCAATTTAACGCAAAAATCAGCAGCAGAACACTTGGAGTAATAACTTAAGTGCTTATGAATATTATATCAAGAAACCATCTGACACATGATTAAAGCAGAGACTGCAACTTGCAAGTTATAAGCTCCATCTATTTTTTTTTTATCCAAAGCAGAAAAATGTTCATTTTACTCAATTGCTTAGTTTTAAAGACAAATAAATGGAAATGTGATTTACTTCTGCTGGGTTTACATCACTTACGTGACACAGAGTTGAATTAGAGGGACTCTAATTTCTTCATATCAGGCCTTATGATTGTGCATGTAATTTCTGCCAGCTTTGGAGCAGTTTAATTTATAAACCATTCCTTCTGATCCACCTATGCAAATTTATATAAATATTATAGCCACATAAGGCATGTGAATTTGAAACCAAAAGGAGATACTTAAACATCTGGATATAGGTGTGTGCAGGGCTGGTACTGTACAATGAGAATGATTTAACCAGAATAATGTTCAGACACCATCAAAACACTGGGTCTGTTCTCAAACAACATTAAGTTTCTAGATCAAATCAATATAAAGTATCTATGAATAGTTCTTCTGTATTGCAGAATGTACATTTATAGTGCTTCAGAATTATTAGAAAGTATGAATCACTCAGTTCAATTAAGAAAATTTTCATGCTTACCTAACTTGTAAAAAGAAGGCATATGGCAAAGACTGTTCTTTTTAAAGTAAGGGTGAGATCTCGGTGATAATTTCCAGAAGTCTGAAGATTTTGCTACTCACATGCAAGGCATGGACACCTGGATTGTCGATGCATACAATGGAATCTCTTCTGATTAGATGGCTATGTAAGACTGAAGAAAAAAAGAAGCAAAATTGGATTTCTTTTGGATGTGGTTTACCAAGTCACTAAGGAGAATAAATGTGAGAGATTTCTGCACTTGCAAGCAAAACTGCAAATCTTGGCTTTAACTCTAAGACTATCACAATAGCACTGTCAAATATTTTAGACCTATTTCTTAGACAGACATACAAACCCCCCTACCTTCTTAACAGTTTCTTATGATGTATTCCTGCACTGAGGAAAAGATTGTATTTTCTTTTTGTAGAGACAGAGGAGATTTTTCCTTAAGGAGAGTTAATAAACTGGATTCTGGCAAGCAATCTGGCATGATGGCTGATGGACTCAGCCAGAACAGTTTTTTAGCTTGTAGCGACTAAAATAGTATCTGACTTGAAAGAGCAGAGCTGCAATGATTGGTCACTGGCATTCAATCTTCTCTTAAGGCATTTCCCAGCTTGTTTTGGAAATATGTATTGTAACCATAATTTAGACTGCTGATAATTTTGGTGTTGCAAATTAAATTTGAAACAATAAGAAACCTCACAGGCGTCACAAAAGAAAGCAGGAAAATAAATCCTAAGAGAGACAGTTCTTCCAACGTTACTGATTCCTACCAAAACCCGTGGCAAATACAGAATATATTGCACTCAACCAATAAATGAATATGAGCTCTGAGAGGAAATAAAATGGTTTCTTTTTTAATGCAAGCAGCACACTTGAAACTCTCAAGCTTTTAGTTGTCTTTTCCCATCAGCTTCCCAGAAAGATACAGAAATGGAAGCCACAAAAAAATTATTGTGAACCTTTCTATTTGAATTTAATCACACCCCTGGTGGACATGTGGGAGTTTTGTCAATGATTTAAACTAAAGAACTATCTGGGCTGAACTTCTAGTGCTCTCCCTAGTTACAACAGAAGGCAAGCATTTATGACAATTTTCCCCCAACAACAAAAAAGAATCAAGATCTGTTTCACCTCTTTCATTCTGATCAGTTATTATGTACTGCAAGATAACTGTAATTTTACCAGATGTAAACCTGCAAAGTCTTCCTGGCTTTGCAGAAAAGTTTATGCTGGCTTAGGATAAAATGATCACTTGTTTCTTGGTTTACATTTAAAGGGGTGATTTTCCAAATGCAAAACTAAATATGACTACTTTTTTTTTGTAAATAGATTAAGGAAAACTATCTCTATGAAAAAAAAACCCCTATCTTTCCTTTCCCCCTTGTCTCCCTCATTTTATGTTTAGAATGAGCAAACAAAGTGTGCATTACTTGCTTTAGCACTGTTTATCTGCTTGGGGGTAGGGAGGCTCTACAGAGGGATCTAGACACGATGGATTGCTGGGCCAAGGCCAATCACGTGAATTTCAATAAGACCAAATGCTGGGTCCTGAACTCCAGCCACAACAACCTCCAGCAGCGCTACAGGCTTGGAGAGGAGTAGCTGGAGAGCTGCCAGGCAGAGAGGGACATGGGGGTGTTGATGGACAGCCGGCCGAACATGAGCCAGCAGTGTGCCGAGGTGGCCAAGAAAGCCAACAGCATCCTGGCCTGTATCAGGAATGTCATAGTCAGCAGAAGTAGGGAGGTGATCATTCCTCTGTACTGGCTTTGGTGAAGCCTCACGTTGAGTACGGTGTCCAGTGTTGGGCCTCTCACTAAAGAGAGATATCGAGGTGCTGGAGAGGGTACAGAGGCGGGCTACCAAGCTGGTAAATGATTTGGAGCATGTGTCACATGAGGAAAGGCTGAGGGATCTGGGGCTGTTTGGCCTGGAGAAGAGGAGACTGAGGGGAGACCTTATCGCTTTCTACAACTACTTGAAAGGAGGTTGTAGCGAGGTGGGGGTTGGTCTGTTCTCCCTAGTGGTGTGTGGTAGGACAAGGGGAAATGGCCTTAAGTTGCGCCAGGGGAGATTCAGTTTGGGCGTTTGGAAGAATTTCTTTACTGAAAGAATTGTCAGACATTGGAACAGCTTGCTCAGGGAAGTGATTGAGTTGCCATCCCTGGAGGTGTTTAAGATACAGGTAGATGTTGTGCTAAGGGACATGGTTTAGTGGTGTTTATAGGACTAGGACAAAGGTTGGACTTGATGATCTTGAAGGTCTTTTCCAACTGAAACTGTTCTATGATTCTATGATTCTATGATTCTATGATTCTATGACTCTATGAAAAGCTGATACTACTTAATGAGTTGCTGATCCAAGTCCCTCTGATGAAAAAGTGCCAGAATACTTACTACCTTCAGTGGGCCTTGGGAAGACCTATCAGAAGTAGAAGATTGTCCTTAACATATATCTTTTTTTTGTTTGAGGGTGTGGATTTCCTTCTGTTTTTAATGAATGTGATCACACAATTAAACATCTGAACCTTTTGTTTCATGTTTCTTAGCATGATACAAAAGCACCAAGCTAGTGGATGAGATAGTGGACAGCTACAACTCATTATTTCAGTTCCAGCTTCTTATCAGTGATAGCAAATCAGTGTTGGATCACTTTGCTCAACAAACATGTCACCATGTCTTACTTTAATTTCTATAATATGCTAATCAATTTCTGTATCTTTTCAAAGAGCAAGTAGATTTTTTCTTTTTGCATTTTGCAAATTCCTGACAAAGTATGGTGTTCACTGGGAAAAAAAAAGATATTTTGAGATAATGTCAAAGAGAGCAATATTATTTTCAATAGTATTGTCTTTTATTTATATGCATCAATTTAATATCTGCTTCCAGCCATCTGCTCTATTGGAGCAATAAATGCCATCCATAAAGACGAAATTATTATTTTACGTTTATTAGAAAGTGTATGTGGATTTTACTTGCCACTTAGGACTTGCACTGAGGGTTTTTTCAATGGGTTCTGTTCTAGGCCCATTTAAATGAAAAAAAGAAACCACTATCAATTTTCACTGTAAGAGAAGCACAGAAGATAATACGTTATTAAAAAGAAGGGAAGATAACTATGTACATATGAACCTACACAGCTACAGCAAGACAGCAACACAATTGCCTTTTTGTTTTTTGGCTTTTTCCTAATTAATAATACAAGGCTATGGGACTTCCTGTAATAACCCCTCTTTCCTCCAGACAACAGGACCATCAATCCAAAAAGAGAGGTACTTTCTTGACGAATTTCCCAGACACCTGGAACTTTAGTACTGAAATACCATGTTGGCCTGTATTGCCTGTGTCAGGAAAAGGAAATTTCAAGTCAAGTTTTGTCATGTCATGCTCTTGTTTGGAAATTATAATTAATCTCAATTAATCTTTCTGAAATTTGTTATTTTCTGTAATCTTACTCAAAATTATTGTAGGACTGGGTTAATCTTACTGAAAAAAAGGGAGGAGAAAAATATATTCCTTAATAATAAAGGTAGTTGGTTCAGGAATAGTTCAGGAATATGCACTGTCTTCTGTAATGTTGTCCTTTGTTTTCAAAAAAAACAAAGAGCCTCCGCACCTCTAAGATATTTTCCAGTACTGAAGTAGTCCAAAATGAAGTTACGCTAGGTATAGGGCTGGAAAGACTCTCCAGGTTTGGACAATCTTTCACAACACCTAAAATAACCTAACTTAAAACATAAGAATGTGCATATGGTGTATTTTCCATGTCATGACACTCCAGCTTGGACTTGCTCCCTTTGTTTCACCCTACACTACAAGAGGGAGAAAGACGATACTTAAATGTTTTGTGACTGAGGCACAGGAGCCAGCAAAAAAGTGAGATGTTTAGACTTCTTTTTAGAATTGTGAAAAGTTAGGTATCTTCTTCAAGAAGAGGAAATTTCAAATCATTACTTTTGGGCTGCAGAAAAATCTCATAAATGCCTGCCTATCTGTCAATTTATGTGTAAGTTTGATGTTTCTTGAAATATTGTTGTTTTGCAGTAGGAATTTACATAATGTTGTAACAGGGAGTATACATTGTGGGTATTTCTCAAGAAGTACTGATTATATTTTATTCCCATCCATATACTTGGGAGTAGAATGGGGATTGCAGTACTGCAATTACTCAGTAACTAAACCATCATTTTAAATGCTTACACTATGGACGAATACTTCCTAAGCACCAACATTGTTATCTTTTTGCACAGGTAGTTAGGCAGTTCAGAAAATGTAACTTGTGCCTTTTTTGTCATTAATTCAAAAGTAAAGTCTTGTTTGTTAGTAGTATTTTCCTACATGTGATATATTTCGTGTGTAATAAAGAATAGCTTTGCACAGTGAAATAGTAATCACTTCAGTCAGAATTAGTGAGAGCTAGTTTATTGCATATTTGGTTCAAGAATTAATGTACCTCATAGGCATGACTATACCTGTGGTTTTGTGCATAGAAAGAGCTTTCCTTTTATCTTGACAATAATAAAATCGGTTATCATTGGATGACATTTAGAGCATCACGTATTCTGTAAGACAAAGCACGTTTACTGTCATTTGCAGTATCTTCTTGCACTTTATGTGGATTATTTGGAATATAGTGTACCTTCTAATAATTAGGTTGGAAGACTAGAATTAGAATTACTGGATTCTGTTATTGCTGCTGTCCCTGAGTGTTGGCAGTTAATAATATATTTAAATCTTAAATCTGATTATTTTATGTGTTGATTGTTTTAATGGATTATATTTTAGGCATAATTCATATTTTTATTTGAATATCTTAAAACAGGCAGCAAAATTATTTATATTAATGTAAATGTCATGTTTATGTACACATCTCTTCAATTCTCTCAGTAATGGAATATTCTATACTAAATATTCTAACATATTCTAAATATTCTAATGGAATATACTAACACTAAAAGAAAAAGGAAAAAACACAGCTTATTGTAAACTTGTCATAGGTAAAAAAGAAAAAACACACAAAATTAGCCATTGTGCTGTTTTACAAAACAAGCTAACAAAAAAACAATCTGCAACTGTGAAATGTTTTGATGCATTAATTGAGAAATTGTTAACATTTTCTATGAGAAAAAGAATGTTCAGAGGGACTGAACAAGTCAGAGACTGCATCCCCTAAAAAATTGCCCATAGAGTGCAAGCAGAGATGAATCTCCTTAACTCAGAGCAGCGTATGTTATTCATCATCTGTACAATTTGCTTTTAACTCACTGGGAAGGCTTAGGACTTTGCATGAAGTGTTTAGGGAAGTAGCCAAAGACAGATGAATAATTCTCTCTCATTTATCAAGAACGTATACAAAACTAGTCCCTTACTTTGCACATGCAACAGTGGTATCCAATACCACATATACATGCTTATGCGTGTATATTTCCATATACTGGAGCTTTTTGATACAAATGGCTTGAATCTGAGCTAAGCAAAATACCTGGGGGGTTGTGTTTTGGTTTTTGTTTTGTGGTTTTTGGGGGGTTTTTGTTTGGTTTGGTTTTTTATGTTGGTTGTTTTTCTGTTTTGTTTTGGCTTTTTTTTTCTTTTAATACGCCTTCAGATTTGTGGCACAGCTTTAATCAAGCCATATTTGAACGTTCTGTGAACTGTTAGGTTTCCAGGGATGGGCCTCATATTCACATCATAAGTTCTTTAGTACAACTTTGCTGAGGCTAGAGTTTTGCTCATTTTTTACAGGGAACTAAAGTGGACTGTGAAGCCTTAGATATATTTGCAGAACAGGGGCACTAGGAAACAACATGCCATCATTTCCTACAGAGCCTCACTAAACAGTCTCAATTCTGATGTAAAGGAGTCATTCAAAGCATAAAAGTGGTATTTTAGTCTTTCTGCCCATGCAATCTTGACTTAATGTGCTGAGAAGGGATCATCCCATCACAGTCTGGCAGGCAGGGAGTGTGCCCATGAATGAGGTACCTGTGCAAGAGGGACCTGTGGTACCTGTGACTCCTGGTAGCACTCACAGGCCCATTGGTTTTGACACCTGTTAATCTACAGACAAGCTACTCTACAGCCCAGGGTGTGGCAAAGCTTGAGGAAATCTGCTGAACTGCAAGTGGTGCTTGTCATGCTATGGATTTTGGAACTCAGCTCTTGCAATACAATTTGTCTTGCCCTTGTGCATTTTCAGCATTTTTGAGCTTTGCTGTACTGTGCTGTAAAATGGAGATAAAGTTTGCTTATCCCTTAGAAAGAAAGGTTTATTCATCTACAGATTAATCTTTTAAAGTGGCAAAATGGGTTTAGAAGTGTATACTAATTGAATTAATACTAGTAGATAATTGTTGTTAATGCCAAAAATGCAGGAGTTCAGAATCCTGAAACTTAAATTCAATTGCTGACTAAGCTGCCACATGGCAAACGTGGCCTGAAAAAACCACCTTATCACTTTCCAGACAAATACGGAAAGGATAGTGCACTAAAAGGTGCTGCAAGTATATCAAATGAGATGCAGAAAGCCCAAAGTGTAAAAAAATCTACATGAACAAATATGCTTAATATTTGTAATCTTCATGTTCTGCCTTGACTTACACATCTGCAGTTCCACTGGCATCAATAATACTGTCCAATTGTAAACCAAAAGAGAAGTAACGCATTCTACGGTTCTTCTATTATTGCTTATTGTCAATGCAGTCTTCATAGGTTATGGCTTGGAGTTTTCTAATAAAGTCTTTGTTATATAAAGAGACATGATGTATGGGATGCCCTGTCAGTCCAGCTACTTTTCCACAAACACAGCTGCTAAAAGTTTTTAATCCTGTGTGGTACCTTACAAGCTAGAGGTGCTGGAGGTAAAGACTGGTCACATCACTTTTGAGTAAATAGCTGCCAATAATAGACAAATTGGGTTAGATACAGAGTTGTGGTTTCTCAGAGTAAGTCAGCTGCAGTTAATTTACATTAGAAGTGAGGCTTGGAGCTGGCGAAAGTCAGTGGTCACCTCTCAGCCCGAGTAGGAGGCATGGAAAAAGCTGAGACACCAGGACCATTACTGAAGAACTCTAGAAATACATGCAGTAAATACAGGATGGTATATTATGAAAGCTGAGGAGTAAATTAAATTGGGATAATTTTTTCATCACATCTTATTATGGGAAAATTATTTGAAAGGGCTCTGTGGTCTTTAGGGAAATGAACTAATTTTAGATCCTGAATGTTTTTCCCTTGAACTGTGAGCAGTCGGCCTTGAGTGGCACAGGAAATGGTAAAGAGCAGCAGCCAAAGCCGCTGGAAAACAGCTGATTTCTGAGTTTTCTGAGCAAAAGTACAGCTGCAAAATGCTTAAAATTAACAGTGTTTAACACAGGATGATTTGAGCCAACTCCTCCACAGATGTAAATCAGTCTGTATCTCTTACTGCAGTGGCATTTCTCTGACTTATACAGTTGTAAACTGTCTAGGAAAAAAATAGTCAAAACATCTTTTCTCAGTTGGTTTTATTTTTTCACCTGAAAAATCAAGATGTGGAATCCTCTTTAGTTTTACATAAACTAGCTCTGCTTCATTGGCATTACTCTCAACTCTCACTGTTGTGACTTTGAAAAGAATCAGACCTTTTCATGTTGTCTCATTTTAAATTGTCTTCCTTGATTTTTGGCACTAGTATGATAGTCTCAACCAGAGAAGCTGCTGTTGCAAAAAACTGTTAATCTACAGTTGGTCACATCTCACAGGTTTCGTGGGCTTTAATGCATTAAAAAAAAAATAAAAATCATCCGGATGTAAAAGACTAATTCAGAATCACTTTATAAAGTACCGTAATGAATACGTACATCCCGCAATGTGTTGTTCACTACATAGCTAAATGTTCTGAAAATAAGCAGAGAAGAAGATAGCAGTGGAACACAAAATTAGCTCAAGACCTAAATTATCCTCTGGTTAGTGTTTAGCTGCTGAAGTTACAGCTGCTGGTAGGACCAAGGAATACAAGTTTTTATTGAAGCAGAGAAAATCAGTGATGCAGTGACAGCCATGTGCGTATTTGAGCATAGAATTTAGCCAGTGTGTGTCTGCTATGTCCAGAAAGATCTAGACAAGGTATTTTCTGATGAGACATTTTCGTACTAAAACATATTCTAACTGGAAGCAACACACTTTACAAGGAGCTTCCCAACTTTCAATTAAAAATTTGTCAGGAAAAGATTCTCTGCTCCAGAAAGAAAACTGCTACAAATCACAGAAAGGAATCCATAGGTTGATTGGCTTGCCTACATTTGTTTCTTTTCCCTGTTTTGAAAATCGTCTTAGTATAGAATGGAGTTTTTCTTTTAAGAATAATATTGAAGTTTTGAAAACGTGAAAATATTTCCTTAGTCAACTCTTCTCAGGACAGAATAAAACAGAAGATATCTGTGAAACGTGAGGAAGAATCCTAACGTTATAACTTGGTTCTTTAGATGAAGAATAGGTTTTAGATATCAGTTTGATTTTTGACACAAAATTAATTTACTTTCAAATAAATAAATACAGTTTTCAGAAAATTATAATCTCAGAGAAATAAAGCTGTGGGCAAGCAACATCAATTAAGCTAAAAGTAAGGCAAGCTACCTCCAGCAATGCATGGTAATTGAAGATTAGGAATGTACACTAGCCTTTCAGTCAAGCTGACGTTGCATATGCCAGCTGGTGCCAACAGCTTTTTAAAAACCCAAACAAAATGGAATATTTATTAATCAGGAGACTGGGTGTTACCCTGACCTCCATGGGGGAATGAGATGCAAGCAGCAATGAGAACAGCAGTACCTTTCCTTTGAAAAAACATTCTGCCTTTCAATTTGAGGTAATAATTGTTGTTTTGGGTGTTTAAAGGTGTGAAAACCTGCAGTGCTATATATGAAAACTTTCCAAGTGTTGATCTGTTCATGCTGAATAATCATGAGTTCAATTCTTGCTGTGTTTTCAAGTATATATTAACCTATCAATACGAGGCTTCAGGAACTGCTCTTACCAGTGAAAAGTTTGTAAAAAATATGCTTTTTTAATCTATTTTTTTCAAGTAGCACCCAATTCCTTATTTTCTTTTTCTCAGAGTAGTATTCAAACAATAATTATTAACTTTCTGTGCTGGTTCTTTTTTTCCACCTTTAAGAGAGAGAGTCACAATCTTATGTACCCATACTTGCATGGAAACACCAAGGGACAAAATGTAAGTAAGAGCGGATAGATAATACCAGCTCTATTAGCAAGTAGCAACAACAACAACAAAATAGCAGATTTAGGAAACCCTCCAAGTCTATTTATTTAGGAAAAATACTATTAATAGAGTGTGAATTACTAATGAAGATAATACACTATCACAATCTGAAGAATGACAATCTGAATGGAACTAGAAACAGGAAATGTTAAAACATTTTATAATACAGACACTTAGGACAAGAATACACTTTCTACTGACTCCTTTAGTGTTAATTATCTTTCACACAAAATTCCATATTTAGGTGTTTCACCCTTTCATGAGGTTTGTCACTGCTTGGAAAGCTGATGTAAATCTGAAAATGCATAGTACAAACCAAACCAGATTAATGTTAATTTGTTTTCTGAAACAGAAAAAAAAGGTCAAATCCTGCTAGAATTCTTTTCTGGTTTTTTGGTTTTGTTTTTTTTTTAGCTTAGTTTCCACAATGTGATTTAAATGAGCTCTTGTTGTGACAAATCATTTGTAAATATTTCCTTGCAAATTTCTCTTTGAAGAATTAAGCCATATTGCTGTGGAAAGCAGTTTGTTGATTCTTCAGCTGCCATCTTTGTATCTCTCTTCTCACTTTTCTTCACAACAAAATACATTTTAAGCTCTTTTTGGTCCAAGAGGTTATGGTAGAACAATTTTAAGGATCTGCCCTGTTTACATTTTATGTCTGCTAGAACAGCGTAACCTGATTTTTTCCCACAGACTTTAATAAATGTTGACTTTTTTTGCCTAGGGCTAATTTACGCAACACAACTTGTCTGGGGGCTTCGCAATATGATTTTTAGTCTAAATCACTTTCTCTATTGTTGCCTGTGTGACCCCACCTTTCTGGCACCCCTGAGAAGTATGGATGGCTTCCTGGGGGAGAAAGGGCAGCATAAGCTCCTTGTGTTGCCAAGAATTTGTATATCAGATAGCAACCTGAAAAATATCTTTTACTTAGGTGACAGTAAGTAATGGGGCAACTATTGACTCACCTCAAATTTTGTCTTCCCTTATTCCAGAAAATACAAAGTGCTTCCTATACGGGATGTGTCATGGATCACTGGTAATATTGCACTGACTGTTGTGCTGAGGATCTGAGTAAGGATCCAGTTTATCCAAATAATTATCTCAGTCCAGTGCAGTGCTTTTGTTTCAGGCCATGGGATGTCAGACACTAATCATTATCTTGTTTATGATAAATATATGGGAAAAAATAGTCTTTGAATTCCAAACGGTTTCTATTATGATAGCTATCCTACCTTCATGCATATGCTCCTGTATACTAAAATTATACTGGATATAAGTTTTACACTTGGATTTCATGTTAGCAATGCTTTATGTCATTTCTATACTATGTTTGTAGAGAAGTCTAGGATTCACTGCTCTAAAAGTGTTGCACCAATCTAGTCTATTGTGTATGTAGACTTGATTTCAGAGGGGTAGGGGTTTTTGAGGATCAGGGTGCAAGATGATGTACTTCTCATGGTTGTTCTCGACCTTTGTTCCAACTCATCTGTTTTTTTTTTCATACTTCAGACATAAGATTCAGCTTAGATTTTACACATTTAACATAGGATCAGGCAAAGTCCAGATTTTTTTCTTAAAGGAAGTTTCTTGTCCTTTTCCCCTAAATTTTCTACTCAGACCTTTACCAAAGGGGAGCCACCTTCTCCTTCCGGTTTCCTCACAGAGCTCTGCCACGTCACCATTCGTAATTCCCTCAGCACCTGGAAGTATGTGGGCAATGGGCTACAGTGGGGTCTGTTGCTGTGTAGGTTGTTTGCTTGAGCATGTACACAAAATATTTAGATGAATCAAGGGAACCATCTACTAAGAAACTGCCTGCCACAAGTTGCTGGCCATGTTTCAAATCTCTTCTTCAAACACCCTTTGAACCTCTCAAAAAAGTAGGTTTAATGAACACCTACCTTGATGTGACAAGTCACTTGTTCTGCTTATACAGCCATTAGTACAACTTTCTAGTTTGCTCTCTTTAAAGCTACTTCGTTCCTTAAGACTCAAATGTGAAAACAATGGTTTGAGATAATACTGTGTTTAGGCAGAAAAAAGCCTCAAGCATCAGTACTAGGCAATGTAATCTAAACTGAATGGAGGACCTCTTTTTAGTATTTTATGGTGAGTTGCTGTTTGAAGCCTGCAAAGGTTTTATGAATGAATTAGAAGCTGTATACTGAAAAAAAAAAGAAAGAAAAATAATGAACTTTGACCAGCCTAGCCTAGGTTATTTCTAGATATGAACACAAAGAAAATGGAAATGACCAGTAATTTAGAAATCAATCCCCGTTCATTCCGCACATATAATATCACTTAGATTCGTAGCAGCAAAAGTAAATTTTGGAAGCAATATTTATGTTTTGATGTCCATCCCCACCTAGTGTCTGTGATTGTTATTAGCAAAATCATCTGTCTCTCTTGTCTCCTGATTCCCATCATCAACTCTGTTTCCAGCATAGTGCAGGAAAAAAAATGTGCTTTTTGCATGGCCCTGACTTCCCTCTGCTGGTAAAAGACTTTCTTTTTTTTTTTAAAGAAATTGCAATCTTTTGGATTTTGTGGTTAATACACAAATACTCCTTTTTCACTGTCCTCCAGGAATTAACAGAGCTAGCTACTGAACTAATAACAAACCTCCACCAGTGAAATTAGTTAATGTTAGGCAATGTTTGTTGTCAGCCTCTTGTAACTTCTAATACAATGAACCTTACTTAATTGATGCCTGACTTTCAGTACTTTCTATTTGTACAAGTACTAGCAAATGAACCGAAATAAAATATTTTTATGTCCTGGTACCTGTTATTTCTTAGATGTATGTAGAAGTCATAATAAATATTTATATTAACACATTTAAATTTAATGACAGTTTAAGACAAGACCAAAAATAAAAATATAAAATAAAAATCTTGTACATTTGAAAAGTTCTGTGCCAAGAAATGCAAAAGCAAATTTGCATAGCTGAGTGTCTGAAAATACAGCAAAATTTCTCCATCTTTAAAGTAAATAACCACACTGTTAATCATCCAAAATATGGAAGGTACAATTAGAGGCATTCCAAAGAAAAGAAAGATCAGATCTATCGTCAATAAAATATTACTATTTGTGATTCTCTCTGATGGATATATAATGTCAAAAAACACTATTCCCTCTCACAGAAATGTGACTTACTGTAAATATACAAAATTGTATTATTGGAGCTGTGATACTGATAATAAAATAATATTAAAACCCAGTGGGACCGACTGATGAGTATTTTTTTTGTTTGTTTGTTTAAGATTTTCCGTCTAGAAACAATATTATCCATTTTGGAAAATATTTCAATTTTATTTCTAACATTGTATTTGAGAAAAAAGGAAAGAATTGGTTTTTTTCTGGTTTTAAATACTCTACTGCTTTTTATAGAATCATTGTTAGGTATGGACGATTAGGGCAGTGTAAAAGTCTGAAAAATTCAGGAAAGTGTATCTCAGTTTACAGAAGACAGAAACTCTGGTGCACTAAGTGCCTTAAGATGTGAATACTTTTTATTCTTCTTTTATTCTTCTTAAGCTGTGTACAGCTTCTACAAAATATAGTTTATAAGATATGACTAAGGATTATAGTACTGGTTGAGGTAGGTTTTTTTTAATTTCTTAATTGTGTCTTTGTTATCTCCTTCAATATTCCATTCTTTTCACAAGCTCCACTACTGAGGATAAACATTTACTAGAATGATTCACTTGGAAGTCATAGCCATAGCCATAAGCTCCTTTTTTACTTTCTGATTTTCAGTAAAATGATAGCTGTTCATTCTGCTTATGTCTTCTGGGGCTAGGAATATGCACTCTAAAATTCACTTCTCCATGCTAGCTTTCTCATGATTGCTTTGTATTTCCATTCATCTGTTACTCCTGTATTCTCATGAGGTTTTCTTTCAGGTGTTTTTAAACATTGCTATGAAATGGGAAATGTTAAATTAAATTGCAAATGAAATATGTAAACTTTACTGGTATCAGGGTAGAAGGCAAACACTGTACCACTTGAGCAATGTGGCCCCAAAATAATCTTGCATATCTACAGAATGCATGAAAAATCTAGGCTGTGGGGAAAAAAATGAAAAAAACATCTAGACAAAACCAAGAAAAAATGTGCGTATGAAAAGAGGTTGGGAATTATTGTGCTTAACTCACTCTGAGTAAACTGAGGAACTCCAAAGAGAGAATAATTATAAATTTTATTCCTTAGTTACATTACATCTTCATTCAAACAGAAGTAACATAACAAGATAATAGCTCAGCAAAGGTGGGGTTTTTATATGAAGAAGTTGTTGTGTAATCCAAAACCCAGGGAAATTTTATTGGAAAATCTGCCTGAAAAGTCAAATCTAAATTTCTTCTGTTTTCTGTAGGATTCAGCACTGACCAAAACAGATTGAGAGATCTGTATTGCCATAGTAATGCTGGATATTCTCAAAACCTTTTGTCATGGTAGACAAATTTTCACCCCTGAGCCTTCTTTTTTTTTAAGGTAAATAACCCTAGCTCTCTCAGCCTCTCTTCATAGCAGAGGTGCTCCAGCCCCCTAATCATCTTCTTGGCCCTCCTCTGGATGTGCTTCAGCAGATCCATGTCCTTTCTGAACTGTGGGCTCCGGAACTGGATGCAGTACTCCATGCAGGGCTTCACCAGAGCAGAGTAGAGGCAGGGGATCACCTCCCTTTATTTGCTGGTCACACTCCTTTGGATGCAGCTCAGGACATGGTTTGCTTTTTGGGCTGCAGATGCACACTGCCAGCTCATGTTGAGCCTCTTGTCAACTAGCACGCCCAAGTCCTTCTCCTCAGGGCTGCTTCCAGTCTGCTCTCAGCCCATCCTGTTTGCGCTTGGGATTGCCTCAACCCAGGTGCAGGACCTTACACTCAGCCTTGTTGAACTTTATGAGGTTGGCCTGGGCCCAGCTCTCAAGCCTGTCAAGGTCCCTCTGGATGGCATCCCTTCTCTCCATTGTTTTGAGCACGCCACACAGTTTGGTATCATCAGCAAACTTGCTGACGGTGCACTCTATCCCCCTGTCCACGTTGCCGACAAAGATGCTAAATAGCACTGGTCTCAGTACTGATCCTTGTGGGACGCCACTCATCATTGGTCTCCACTTGGACATTGAACCATTGATGGCAACTTTTTGAGTGCAACCATCTAGCCAGTTCCTTATCCATCGAGTGGTCCATCCATCAAACCCATGTCTTTGCAGTTTAGAGACCAGGATGTGAGACGGTATCAAATGCTTTACATAAGTCCAGGTAGATGACATCAGTTGCACTTCACTTGCTGTAACATCATTGTAGAAGGCCACCAAGTTTGTCAGACACGATTTGCCTTTGGTGAAGCCATGTTGGCTCCAACCAATCACCTCCTCTATATCCACATGCCTTAGTAGCTTTTCCAGGAGGATCTTCTCCATGATCTTGCCAGGCACAGAGGTGAGACTGATGGGCCTGTAGCTCCCCAGGTCTTCCTTTTCCCCCATTTTGAAGTGGGGAGTTATATTTCCTCCTTTTCAGTCACTGGCAACCTCTCTATACTGTCACAGTTTCTCAAATATGATGGCAAGTGGCTTAGTAACTTCACCTGCCCGTTTGTCCTGGGTTTGAACTAAAACCCAGTCC
>NW_009711234.1:0-18717 GCF_000703405.1 Apaloderma vittatum | reverse complement strand
GAGGGCACCGAAATAATACAGGAATGAAACCAAAAGGTTTCCTTGAGTTTTACGGCAAATTCAGCCCTCGTCTTGACAGAAGAAGAAGGTGAAACTAAGCCTCTGTACCGCATTTGGGACGTTTTAATCTGGAATTGCTATCCTACCTTTATTAAAAAAAAAAAAAGCCAAAGTTGCCTGGATTTAAAAAGACAAAATTAGAAAAGAACTCGGAATGAATACCTTAATCTCAATTAGACTCTTCAGTCAATTATATAAAGAACCCTTAAAATATTTTTCTTTTCTTTTTTCTATTTTTCTTTTTTTAATTTATTTTTTGAGAAAGCAGATTTTTTTATGTGTTTTCACAAACCCCAAATAGTCACTTTTCCAAGGTTACTTTGCTTCAGTCAGTGAAGGAGAAAAGGAAAAATATCCATGCCATTTCAACTCTGAGGGCAAAAAAACAAAGGAAAGAAGCCGAAGCACCATCCATTCAGCAACCTGACAGCCATCAGGGCCGCATTTGGTACTGCTGATTAGCTGCCAAAATGTTTCCAGAGCAGAAGCATTTTGTGCAAAAGCAGTATCCAGAGAGCTAAAGCACAGGGCTGTGTATAGGTTATGCTACTCTGGTCTTTTAAGAGTAAAGATTCTCTCCTCACGAGATACTAACTGATTTTTCATTTCTTTATTTTATTCCTTTAGAGACATAGGGAATAGATTTTTTTTAAAAAGAACACCTTTGTGCATAGAAAAAGCTTTAGCTCTTCCACATTAACTATTCAAGATTTATATCTTTCCTTTTTGCCAGTGACAGTTCAGGACCCACTCCACGGCTTCTGTGTATTTCTGTATGTTCAGTTTATGTCTCCAGTAATATTAAGACCACAGCAGTGATTTTGTGTTTATTAAATTCATATATGGTTTACGCTCAAGGAAGACTGTTCCAAAGCCCATAGAAATCAACGGCATTTACGCTGACCCAGGAATATAATATATTTCCTTACCACTTTGACTAGCCCCAAGCACCCCATTTGGTCTTCCTAGAAGTCCCTTGTAGGAAGACTGCTGCCCTGCAGACCTTCCTACTGCTAATAACGGCTGCTGCTACTCAAAACACCAGGTCCCTGACAACCCTGTCCCAACCCACAGATGCCGCTGGCAAAACTCAGGTCCTGACCTTTTTGGTTCACGACTGCCTGGGTACAGGTGCCTATGGGTGTCCTGGTCAGGGAATTTGACATTGAGTGCCAAACTCAAAATGTTTGAGAAATATCAAAGGTAAAAGGGGTAAGAGAGGTGTCCAGAGTAACTCCTGAATCCCAAATCCTGAATACCAAATCCTGAATCCTGAACCAGGCAGAAGCCAGGGAGTTCTCCATCAGGACAGGGAGTGTTGCTTGAATCACCCAATTTCTCTTTTTTTTGTTCTTTAATTTTAAATGAGTAATGGCATCACTCATTTACTTTCCTCGTCTCTGTGTCATTTCCTTGGACCTTTGCTTTTTTTCTTAAAAAAATTATTTTCCCCTGATAATTGCTGTCTGGTTTGGTTAGCTGGTACTCTGGAGCTGAGGGGAATGGGTTATGCATAGTAGTAACTTGAAGCTCTTCAGTTGCCACTACAGCTCCCATTTATCAAGCCTTTGCAGGCATTTTTAATGCTAAACTATATAGAAATCTGTAATTGCTTGTGATCTGCCTAGTTAAATAAACTAGTCTTCAAAAGATAAATAAAACTTATTTCATGCAAAAGAGATCAGAAGCTCTAAGTGTCCAAAGGCCTCTCAATACAAACTCAGCAACTGTAAACTAATATTTACATGTGAAAAGTCTGCAAGTGACTATTTAAATCCATATACACACATGTATGTTTACATTAACTATGATTTCAAACAAAAGAAAAGCCTTTGGGATGAGTTTTAGCTTTTTCAGGCTAAAGCAGAGGTTATCACATATTTCAACATCACTCCTTACACACCATAAAGCTACAGGAGACTGCATTTTAATTCTTGCACTGATTTATGATAAAAAAGTTTGCCCCACCCCTGTCTTCAGCTGCCAATATTTTTTGCCTGTGTAACGCCCATTATCCATTCTTCTATGGAAACAAAAAGGTCACATCCAGGTTGACACTACACCTGCTGCAGGAAAAGCCAACCAGACACATGTTTATGAGTTCCAGCAGCAGTGGCACTCACACTTTTCATCCCCTAAGCCAGATTTTCTACAGCAATCCTTAAACACGCTAGCCAGCACAGTGCGCTCACTGATGCTCCTGTTTGCTTTGTGAACGCAGAAAATGTAGCAGAATTCCTAGTTCTATTTAGTCAACAGCCTCTAGAGTATTCCACTCTGCTCTTTAAGCAAAACACATCAACCCTAGCCCGGGGCTGAGCACACTTTTCATTGCTCACCCTGGATTCATTCCTTGAGATCGAAGCAGGTAAGACAACCCAGTGAGACCTGTGCATGCTCTGCTCTTCCAGAAGCCACAGTCAAACTGTCTTTGGGCAAACAGAGGCAAAACTGAAGCCTCTGCAACAAGTGGTATCTTGAAAACTTGGTCCTTCTTCCCAACCCTGTCAGGATCTCAAGCTGACAGCCACAACACCGTTTCCGTGAAAGTTAACGCACTTTCCTCCTGCAGGAAATACAAGTAACGGGCTGCAATAGGGCAGCAAAGGAACAGCTCGGCTCCCAGCTCGGGGGGGTGGTGCCCATCACTTGCTCCTACAGCTCCACATCGCTCGTGATTCAAAGAATCAAGAACTCAAACTCAACAGCCAATGAGACTATTAAACAGGTGTTCTTTATTGCGGTGCCGGGAGACACACGGGGATATTTCCACAGCGTGTGCTCACCCTGGCATTGTCTTTGTTCTGGTTATATGCACTCACTACATACATATTTTTTATTATTATTTCCACAAAAATAATTATATCTCCTCCTATTCTAAGAACTATTTACATACACATTTCACTTTCCATTCTACTGTCTTTATCGCCGTCTACTGTTAGTTCTTATTTTGGCCTGTCTTGGTGGTCATCAGATGCCTCTGGTGGTTGTTTACTTCATCACTCCTCTTCCTCTTCTTTCGGTGCCCTTCTCCATTGCTTGGCAGATTCTACGGTGAGAACTGGCTGCAGTTAGCTGCTGGCGACAAGGTTCTGCCTTGAAGCAACTGTTCTGTTCCCCCCTTCAGTTACAAGTTATCTTTTCTATAGAGCAACTATTGAGCTCAACTAATTCTGTTCTCACCGTCGTATTCCCACGCTCTGTTAATGTCTTCCATTCTTTATTTCACTGGGAACATCCAAGGAGCCAATGCTGGTCAAAGTGAGGTTCCAGTCAGCACCCTGGCTCACCTCAGCCCATGGTAGATGATGAGGGAAAGATCAGATGCCCTGAGAAAGCCTGCAGCAACACTCCCCTCTCCCCAGGCCTGCCCTACCAGTTGCTGGCAATCCAGCGATTGTTCTTTGCATTTAACAGCCCTCCAACAACTTCTTCTTTCCAGAATTTTCACTTACTGCCATTACCAACAGCACCAGGGGAAAGGCTGGGAGACTTCCCACAGAACAACTTCGTCTGGAGGTTGCCCCTACACCTGAGGCTGGAAAACATCTGAACTGAGAGGAGGGGAGGAGAGGGAGGAAGATGCCCACAGAGAGTGGGCAGGCTGGGAGGTGAACAAGAGAGACAGCTGGAGAAGGAAAAATGAAAGAGTTGGGCAAGTGTATAAAGTGATACTTATCCCAAACTGAAGAAGCCAGAAGTTACGTTTCCTGTATAGAAAGAGCCAGCAGTTGAGGGAGTAGGTAGGGGCTTACCCTTCTTTTATTGCTGTGTTAGACACATTTACTGATTTCCCTCAAGTCCTGCCTCCTGAAAACATGTGACTTTGCCATAACCTTACCTTGCATCACAAAGAAAGTCCAGCCCTCATAGTTATAGTGTAAACTCAAAACCTCAGGAGGCAAATAAAAACACCCTAAAACATACTCAGATTTTAAAAGTGTCATGGTTTCTAAAGCCGACTGAGAGTTTGCACACTCAGAGCTAGCTACATCAACACAGACTATGTACACATGTTTGCTTGTCAACAACAACTTTACCTTTAAAAGCAGCATTTCCCTTTGCTACTGAAGAGAATCGTTACCCAGTCACACCAGACTACAACATTTGCCTCTTGCCAGACAGTTTTTTTTCTTTCTGGCTCTCAAGTTCTCACCAAAAGGGTAATTTTTCAGTCATCAGAGAACGGGTTTGACACTTGGGATTTAGTGCCCCGTAATTACTTCTTTAAGGTCAGAAAGCGGAAGTTTACTTTAAAAAATATAATAAAAAAGAAAGCTGGGCTAGAAAAATAACAGCTGAGAAAGTCGCTGGAACAAAATACATTAAAAAAAGGCTTTTTATCTTTTAAACACTTAAATAATTTTGTCCAACTGCAGTAATGACTGAAACTTTTTTAATCTCATTTAGAACATACCTTTAAAACAAACCTCAACAATGGCTGAAGCATCCTGCATCCACTTCCTGCTATGAACCACTCTAATTCTTTGAAATAAATATGTTTTGGGTTATTTTTGTAGGGGCAATGTTTAATATCTGTCCTCCAGTATGTAAATGCGTAGAATACACCGAAGATTTAACATCTGCTACAAATAATTTTACAGGGGATCTCAAGCTCTCCGTTTTAAGATTATTGGGAGAGCGTACAGGTGGCCAAATTATTAAAATATGGTTTAGATTCAACACTCATGCTATTTTCATAACATTCACTGGATTTTTAAAGTCTGGAAGCCACATGTCAACACCAGAAAACACAAGGCTGGCTTGCTGGAAGTTCAAACGTTAAAAGGCCACCTTCAAACCATTACAGGCTTGCTGCACAGTGTGACAGCTGCGGTGGCAGCCTGCTCTGCAGAAACACTGAGCAGCGCCCCGTAGGTAGAGGTGATATAAAAAGTCAGGGCAAGCTACTCTCCTTTCAGACAAGTGACTGTTTCTCTACGCATTACAGCAGTACCTTCTCTGCCCCATACTGATTGAGCCAAGACCTTTACCATCTGATCTTAATTTTAACATCGAACTTGGAAGTGCACGCTGCAAGTGTAACGCAGAAGGAAATCCGAGGCGTACAAAGTCAAACAACTGCTTTTGATCCTGTTTCTTTGTTCATAAAGTACTGCAAATGCTTAAATGAGTGTGATATGTGATAGATATTAAAGAACCCTACTTACTGAGTAAGACTCGGCATTTATCCCTATTTTGAGTGAGTTGTTTCTCAGTGAATGAAGAGGAACCTCTCACCTGGCGCACGGACGTGGTGCGGAGCTCTGGAGATGCAGCTGGGGAGTTCGAGTCCCAGCTGGAAGGAAGTACAGGATTCACACCAGCATGTGCAACATGAAAACCCACTTCCGCAGCCTGTGGTTTTACTGGGCTGCTCTGAAGACCTCAGAAAGTGGTTTTAAGTGCAGGAACTTTTGTGCTAGCCATACTGCTCTGAGGGAAAAGAGTTGCTGTACTCGATTCCCTCTGTCCCATGGTGTGGAAGCGGATGCTGTTGCCTCGAAAAGCACCTTACAGCACCACCTGAACTCCTTGGGTCTGAGATCTCAGCTACCACATCTGCCCTTTTACTTCTTAAGAGCTGGCGTACGTCTCTGTGCCTCCAGGTGATGCCTGTGAAAGCCCGATCCAAAATAGGGAGAGGAACAGCACATGTGCGAAGGGGAGCTGGGATGACACTTTATGAAGGGGCCCACCTGCTGTGAGCCATCCCCGTTCATAAATGTTTTATCTTCCAGCACACGTAATTTTGAGCACATTCAGGGTAACCACATCAAGTACGGGACTCTTACTGGTTTAAGTAGAATAACATCAGACACAGCCAAGCCTCAATCAAAACAAAATCAAAAAACATCTCAAAACTGAGCCCACATAAAATTTGATATCCAGCATTGACTTGGGGAAGTATTTGCATCCAGATTTTTTTTAAGACAATTATTAAATTAATTGAAAAAGTTAATTGAAAAACTAAAATTTACACAAGCCTTAGAAAGTAGTGTTTCCACAAATGAGCACCACAGAACAAATTACCCCATAGTTTGGTTATCTGACCTCCCAGTGACCTCCATATTGGGATGCTCAGAAAAGCAAACAATATCATTATTGTCCTGTAGGACACGAAACAGAGCATTCACACTTAAAGCCAAAAAATTCTTCATTGAAAACTATGCTAGACAAACCTGCATCACCCAGAACTTCTTTACTTGTTAAACAGGATGTCGGCGGGAACTGGGGGGATTCATACTTGATTTTCATTCCTAAGATCTCTGCAACAAACCTTGTAGGAGACAAAATCCACATTTATCAAGATAGAAAATGTGCTCATCATAAACCTGGGTATAAGTCTATTTATGAAAACCACACAATTATTTTTTGTTAAATGTCAATAGTTGTTACAAGTAAATATTCCTCACATATATTCTCAAAGAGATGTGGAAGAATAGAAAAAAGTGAAAACCAAGGGCAGGTGCTGAATCACCTTTTCTGCATCCACTATTGGAGAACATCTCCTCTACAAGGTTTTCTCCCATGTTCTTGCACCTTGCCACTTGAAAAAAAAACCAAACAACAACCTTACAGAGCTACATTGGGCATTTTTTAATTCTGGTTTCAGGTTGAAGTGTTTTGCATCAGCACTTTCTAAGTAATGAACAAAAGAATTGCTTGTTTCTGACAGCTTCTGCGGGGTTTCTTCCAAGTGTCATCCAGGATTTAAGAGTGGAAATAGTCAAACACAGTACTTTGTACTTGCTGGCTGTGCTTATTCTGCACAAGAAATACCTTTTCCAATCCCATTTGGAAGCCAGTTAAATGAAGTGGCCCAAAGGCATTCTCTGTGACCTGTGAGAATATTACTCAGGCCAGCAGGGAATAGCTAACCCACCTTAGAACCTACTGTTATTTCACAACCACCATCTTAAATTCTAATTTTATGGGATGAGCAGTGCCAAGGCCTTCTCTACCATGCTCTCATCTTTTCATACTGGCTGCCTCTGTTCTCATACAACCTTCCAGCTACAACTTTTCTACCCACAGGTTTGTTGGCTTTTTGTAAGCCAGGCTGTACATTCACTATTCATCTGTTCATCAGTCAAACTGCTGCCTTTAGTGATCGTGGCTCTATTATGTTCATTCCCTCTTTTGTTAATTCCCTGTGAGGCAGTGGATTGGTTTCAAAGTCTAAAGAGTTGATGGAAAAAAAAAGATGGCTTTCATTTCCCTTCATGAAAAGGGATCCAAGTCCAAATCGGACCTAATGCAAGAATTAAAATATCAGTCCTGAACATAAGCAACATAGGGGGTTTAGCATATGCAAGCACACTGTAATCCTCTCATTAAAACACAGAAGAACCCACGGTCTTTTCAGTATATACTTACATTAAGAAACTGCTCTTTGAAGGTATCTGACCATCCTTACAAAACATTTTCTATTTTAAAGCAATTACCCTGGCAAGTACCTCATTTAAACATTTAGTTATACTATTATTTGAAAGTGAAAAATGCACTTCTAAGTTTCTTGCACATGCATACTGCTGGGGGTTTACGGTGTTCTTCTCTTACTGAAGACATCTCAAGATACCTTGCTATCAAAGCGAAACAAGTCCTTTGTGTTTTAATCCCTGTGAGTTAATGGTTTCTACTGTACGGAATTCCCAAGTACTTTTACTCATAAACTATTCTAGGATATCCATCAACAGCATCTCAAGAGTTTTCTGTCAAGGAAGTCTTACCTTCCAATTCTATGCCTACTGTCAGCCTCCTGATCCAGCTTTGCTCTTACAGCTCATCTTGTGAGTGCTCGACACGTCAGCAAGTCAGGTTCCAGGAACTTCAGCCCATTCACACATAAAATACATAGACAGGAGGTGCACGCCAAACTGTCATTTACAGGGCTTGCATAGCATTACAGAAGAAGCACTTGCCTGAATTTGAGGCAGAAACAAATTCCTCCTCTTTGCTGCTTTGCTAACTTGCGTTAGCTATTACACCTTCCAACATGGAAAAGAAACGAAACCAGCAACCTTATCCTGAGTTTCCTCCTCTCCAGGTTCTCATAATTGAGCACTGTCCTTTGGCAAGCCTGTTTTATCTGGGAAAAAGCACCTGAGACTGTAATTAAAGATGCAATTATCTTTGGGCATCGGGTGGGGACTGATACAAAGTTTGCAGGGCAAACTTCCAGGATTTTCCTAAATTTTTGGCCTACTTGACTTCCCAAATGCTTCTATGCTTTTTGGCATAGAAATCGTAAAATTATATGTCACCGGTGAGGTTCTTGCTCTATGGCAAAGAAGCAATTTGCAGGGTGGAGCTCAAGATTTTTGCTGCCTGTATGAGAAAGCCAGAGTCTAGGAAGACTTAGATATGGCTTGCTAATATTACGGAATCACAGATTGTTAGGGGTTGGAAGGGACCTCTAGAGATCATCTAGTCCAACCCCCCTGCCAGAGCAGGATCCCCTAGGGCAGCCACACAGGAACGCGTCCCGGCGGGAAGAAAAGACCTTCACATGACAAGGGGGAAGGGACATGCACCGTGCATTGGCTTCACAGATGGATGGACGGGAGAGTAAAGCTCGTTTCTACCCCTCCCTCTCTGTGGTGTGGTGGGAACACAGAGGTACATGAACAAGGATGAGGGAGCACGTTGCTGGATAGGAGGCAGGTGCTCACTGAAAGCAATCTCTGGGACACGAGCTCCAACACCCCCTGCTTTAGTCAGCTCCAACAGGAACATTTGGGCTCACGTTTTTGTGCAGAGCACCGGTGTTTCTGCTGATGGCACGCAGGAAGTAGAAATCATACAGGAAGGAGAACTGGTACGTCACGTCAAATACAGAAAGAACGTAATGGGATAGGGAAGTGCTCAGGAAGCAAAGCGAGGCATAATGTTCTCATGAGGGATTTCCAGAAGACTGCAAGAATTCTATTACGGGAGAGTCACTGCACTGTATGTGACCACATCACAGGGGAAATAAAAGCAGAATAGCAGGTAATATTACTGTTTGGGCCATTCAAACAAGGAGGGTTTGTGACAAATGCAAATTTCTGGTTCGGACAAGGACATCTGTACAGACCTGCACTCGTACACCTCTGACCTGAACTGCACAGACACCAACATTTTACAAGTTAAAAGCCAAGGGGCCTCACTGAGGAGCACCATGATTCCATATCTAAGTATTAGGGGTCAGGCACATCACCTTTGGGTCAGAGCCTCTAAGGAAAAAAGAGAGCACGTTTGTCTACAAAATATACTCTGCAGCATGATAAAGCAGATCAGACTTCAAAAGAGGCCGCATCCTTCATTTGGAAGACGGCATTCTTCAGCAGAAGACAGCTCAGTATTATGAGAAAAATACACGTAGCCAGTGGCTTAGATGATTTGAAAACTGGAAGAAACACCCTCTTACACTCTAATACCTCAAGGAAACAAGTCTTACACAATCACACTTGGGACATGCAGGCACAAATGCCCGTCCTCCCCCAAAGCTTTTGAAGCCATCTGCCACAACTGCCAAAAGAATTTTAAGCTTATACACTCCTACAAGTATTGCAAAACCTGGCAGCTGTCAGAAATAAAGAAAACCTTATTGCAGGCTTTTGCTAGTTACTGGAAAACAGAAAAAACTCACAACTTTGCAATGTTCAAACACGAAAAAAATCTTCAGCCAATGCTCACATTTTATGATACTCAAGCATCTTTAGCTCTGATATTTCCAGAACTTCTTGTTTTAAGCTGGGGAGGGGGAAAAGGAATATGGGCTATTTCATACATCAAATTATGGAAAAGATAGGTATATTTTAATTTAAAAATCCCTCTATCTATGATTCTAACCTATCTTCTTTCACTGCCTTGTGGTCCTTACTGTGTATATTTAGAGGCTGACATTTCCGATTTATTATTAAATTATTTATTCTCATTATTATTTATTATTACAATATTTATTATTTACAGGTTGACATTTCAAATTTATACAACACAATCCAACTGACACTGATGAAGGACAGTCTCACTGACTGTAAGGTGTGTACAAACAAGCCCTGACCTACATTTTCATGCCAGAGAACTACGGCTGCATGGAGCTTGGCCTCAGCTCTACTGTGTGACACAAAAAAATCCGTGGATATGCACGGTAAAATCACTACCTTGACAGTATCTAACAGAAAAAGCACCAGATTCTTTCTAAACATTTCCAGCTACAGAGAGCTACTGCGCCCTTTGAAGCAAAAATAATCAGCCTTCAGAGCACTCTGCCAATACACCAGCTTTCAGTCTTTCCAGTTCCACCTTCCAGGCTGCTAGAGTGTTTTTGTTTGCCACTTTTATTCAAGGTGTTTAAGAGTGTTCTCACATCTCAGCATAAACCCAGGTAGTAAAAACTGAATTGTAAGTTAATGGATAACCTGTTTTGTAACACTGCAATAAAACCTGTTTTGTAACACTGCAATAAAACCAATACCAAAAGTATACTTACAGTTCCTGTAAGAGCCTGCATATTTATTATTAAAGGTATTTCTTGTTAGATAATTTATTATGAATCAAACACGTTCAGTACCCAAGTAAGAAAACAGTGCAGCCAATGTGCAGCTCTTTCAGTGCAACAGAATTCTCAGCTCAGATCACACAAACAGGTTTTAATTAAAACACTGCAAAGAAATGGAAAAAAAACCAACAGAAGGAACCATGTGCTGCACTTCAAGCTTCAGCTTGCTGCAAAACACAGTACTACTTCAAGCAACAGTCGACTGCTCATCTGTAATTATATTAACAGAAATTTAAATCAACGTCTTAAGTGATGCACAACTTGATATCCTTACCAAGAATATTCTACTACCGTTGAAACTGCGCTACAGCGTGCAGTTAAAAATTTCCAGAAGTTGTAGTGTGTCTGCTGAAGCCAGGGGTTAATCAACCACTTTCAAATCTGAAGGGATGAGAGTTCTGTTAAAGGAAAACGCTGTTCAAAACCAGTCACTGGGCATCCAGTGTAAGTCAGTCAAACTCAGTAGAAAACTCTGCAGCTGTCACCCTTTTGTTCCAAAAGGATAAGCTACACACGCTTTTGAGACCTCTGTGCAGTGACACCACCAGCGAATTACCTGGTAGCAACAGAAATACTGCCTTTGACATCATTTTCTTAATCAAAAATGTTAAATTAAACAGAGGACATATACAAGTCAGAACTGCATGTCGATCCTAACAAATATTTTAAATATGTTGCTGAAATTGTTAGCAACTTTCAAAGCATTTTTTGAGACAGTTTATAGCTTGAACTTTTACTTTCCTCTAAACACTGCACACTGTGCCTGAGACCTTGTGCTACTCCTACTGCGGCCCGCAACTCCGAGCTCTAAAGCAGAGAGACGAAATTTGCTTGCCCTGGTGAATTCAGCAGCTTGTGAGGCTCCCACCCCGTTGTTTCACTGGGAGAGGTTCCCACCTCCATTAGAGACCTGACAGCAGCGAATGCTCCTGCACCTCTAATGGTGCCTCATCAAAGTCTGGGGCTGAAACCACTAACACAAGTGAGCTCTGGGCTTGCCTGAGTATTTATCATACTTCATTTACTATATTTTGTACCAATATATTAAAAAAAGTATGTGTGCACATATATATATACACTATTCATACACAAATTACGTATATTTATGCATGTAAAAAGATGCAGAGTGTATTTTCTCCATCACAGACCAGCCTTGAAAGAGCATCAAATACTAGGACAACTTTTGTCTCAAAGTAAAAAATATGTGTTCTATTTAGATACAGGCCGAACTCCTTAACAGCATTTCCTCTTTTACACATAAAAGGTATGCATTTAAGTAAGACAAACCCTTCAGAAGGTGAAAAAGAAGTTGCTTTTCACATTCGAGATATCTTCCCGAAAATCCCTCCAGAAGAAAGCCTCCTTAAGCCACACAGGAGAAGAGTATGTGTTCGTAGCAATGAATTTCAAAGTAAAAAAAATGAGTGCAGAAGTAAAAATCTACTGGAATTTATTCCACTTTTAAGGAGACAACTACAATTCCAAAATGTCCTCTACAGAAGAAACTGGAGTTTACAAAAGTGCAGTCTGCGTCATAAACGTCCTCTTTAGATATAGATATTACTGTGTGTTTCATTAGTTGTCAGTAACTTCTTCAAAAACTTTGTGCTTTCAGATACATCCTAGGAAAAGAAGATGAGATCATCAGAAGTTGCATTGTTGATAACAAAACAAAACAAAACAGCCTGACTGACCTTCATTCCAATTTTTATTACTGTGAATACCAGTTTTATTAAAATATTAACTCTGAGCAAAACTCAGGTCTTCAGAACAAAGGTCTCCAGAGACCTGCTAAAGGCTCCAAAGGAATCTGCAGTTCAGCCACAGAATGAATTCACTGATTTGCATTCCTCCTTGCTTACGTATAAGAGGAAAAGCCCACATATTTGCTGCTGTTTTCCTTCAGTTTAAACATTTACATCCTAGCCTGCCAGACTTATTTAGCAGACCAGTATAAGCTGTAATGAAAACTATAACTCGCAATTCCCACATTTAAAGCTGAAATAAACACTTTAGTACACACAAACCACTTTTTAAATGTAAGTTCAACTGGCAAAGCTGGGGAATGTTTTGAACCAACCATACCTCAATTAAAACCACTTCACAAAGAAGCAAAACATTCACTTTAGTAGCTGTAATGCCATGATTTTCACAGCTGCTTGATTAGTGCAGAACTGTTAAGAATCACATTTAGAGATTCAGTCTTTGAATTCTGGAAAGAAGTTATACGTCAAAATAAATTTCTTAAGAAGCTTTCATGTACGGCACAGGACAGGTAGATACCGGGCTAGAACAGACCCATCTTGCATATGAATGTAAAATGTAAAGAAAAAAAATTTAAAAATACACTTAAGTGTTTTAACACAAGGAAACCACAGCTTTAAAAAAATGTCAGGAAATCACTCCCTGATATACTACTACAAGAGTCTGAAAAGTCAAAATGAAATTTTGAGGGAAGCTGTAGATTCACTATTACTAAGCAAGGTACTATACCAGAAGTCATTGTCTTCTGTCATTAAACTGTATTTTTCTGCCTTTTCAGGTGGAACCCTCACAGGTGTACATCAACAGCAGAATGCATGAGATGAAAGATAAACAAAAATAGACCAAACCTCCCACTGATTTTTAAATACGAAAGTTTTACCTTGACTAAACTCTTCAGGATTTTAGAAGAAAGCAGCGGCTTGAACGCTTCAATTGTAACCGTGTCCAGTTTGATGACATCAGTGTAACACTGATACAACACTGCGGGAATCTGCCATACTTGACAGTAGCTCAAAACTAAATACAAATCAGAAGAAAGTGCCTGTTATGCTCAGCAGAGAAGGAAGGAATCTCAGTTCTGTGTATAAAATCACATTTGTTCTGGATAGTTCATAAATTAATTACTGTGGATCCTGACTGCTAGACTAGCCATCTCTCCTTCTCCAGGTACACAACAGACAACTAAAAATTCGTAAAATTACCTTCCTGGCCAACTCCTTAACTGGAAACCATGCATTATTATTAAAAAAAAATAATAAGAGCTTCTGAAAAAGAACAAAAAAAACCCAAACCCAAAACCCCAAACCCCAACATAAAAACTAAGCATGAAGAAGATAAACTTTTTCTAGAAAAATCATCCACTTTCAGGTCCTGTCAGTCAAGTTTTTGCTCCTAATGCTACTACAAATTCGGTATGCTATAGTGAAAAGCCTGTGGGTTTTATTACATTACACAATAAACCCAAATCTAACTTTCAGATGAGGTCTATCAGTAGCAGTGATAAAACTTCACGAGCCTCAGTTTGGATGCTCAGATAAAAATACTTCTTAATAAAACATACTTAGTTCATAAGTAAAAATGCCTCAATATACAACAGGCTTTGTGAGGCTGTACTGAAGAATTTACTAGTACTTCTGCTCCACATATAACGGGTAAAAGGATTTGTGGGTGGTTTTGAAATTTGTCCCTATTTTACAAGGCAACATGTTAAGATGTCAAACTGTTAGGAAATAATTTCCAAAAAGCTAGCTTGTTTGCCAGCTCACACCGTTAAGTAAAAATTATAATTGCAAGGGGACGTTCTTCAAAGGGAATTTTGTGTTGCCACCAGCAGCCTTGTAAATAATTCTAAGTGCCAAATACCAGCAGCAGGAAGATCTCGCACAATGTTAGGCTGTTCCAGCAGTGGGCAGCAGACCTGCTCTTTGAATTCTTTTGTCTTCAAGGCTTTCAGAAATGGGGATGGAAGTGTTAAAGTGGATTCCTGAGTTTTATAATCAGCTACAGGACACGTTGAAAGGATGGTTACTTGCAAGCCCTCCTTTTGCATACAGCCAAAAACCTGAAATAAGAATGTTAATACATGAGCAAAATTTACCTTCCCACAGTAACAGCATAAACCCACAAAGATTCATTTCCATTTCAGTGTAGATGGCAAATAACAGCTTAATTCAGTTTTGCAGGACTAACTAAAATTTGAATCACAACCTTCAGGTAGAAATTCACTGCTCTTGGGATGGAAATTAAAAAAACCCTACAAAACAAAAGAATAGCTAATAAGTCCACTTCATATATAATAATAAGTTGTCCACTGATTTTCTTGAGAGGCTTTGGGTTTTCAGCACTTTCTATTCACCTGCAAATATATTATGACTTACTATTTTACCGAACGCTGACTGTAGAAAGAAAAATTACTACAAATAAAACCAGGCTGCTTATGACAAGAAGGCAGCTTGCTAAGCTGCAAGACATTTAAAATTGAAATTGTGCTCCCCAGATGTTCTACAGCGTAAGGGTCTTTTTTTAAATACTTGAATTTGACTTATTTACATTCAAGTTGAATTGAGAAAGAAAACCTTAATTATTCCACGGTCTTCCTCAAATTTGAAGAAAAGAGTTTAAAAATACTGTACAAAACATACTTTCTGGATCCACTGCACGCCATCACAAAACATCAACACAAGGCACCGTGTTCTGCTGTTTTTAAAAAAATATGTCAAAAGGAGCAGAAGCATGATAAACCCACACCTTTACGAGGTCTTCTTCAGATTTAGGATCAATAAGGGAATTTGGTAAACGTTACAGAAACTAGCCCTTCTGTACCTGGTACTAATCACATGAAGGGAGCTAACTGTTCCCTCACATCAGAATGTTACCATTCTAATGTAAAACTGATGGAACTGTTCAGAAGCACGCGTATTTTCAATTTACTTTGTTGTAAACACTGGCGGGCGTGCATTACTGCAAACCTTTAGTCTGTATGTCTCATTTAGTCAGTGATTGCATATTGAGAAAACACACAGAAGTAAAAATCTTACTCATGGAGACTATGAAGATGCTCAGTGAATCAGAATTTACGAAGCATGCAGAACAGGTCTGTTATATTAAAAGCAAAGGATTACCAGCACAGTCCTTCTGCTGTACATTTAGAAAAAGTGATAACTATGAAGTCTAAAAACACTCAAGAACATTGACTTGGTAAAACTGTTCACTCCCACTGTTCATGAGCACCCATGTCTGAAATAATACACATGCAAACAGCTGGAAAAACACAAATGAGGAAGAAAGCAAAACCACAATCATCTCTCTTTTGTAATCCCAGCTGAAATTAAGTGCAAGAGTGTATAGAACACAACAAAATCAAAATCTTTCAAGTTTCAGGGTTTCTAAACTTCCCACCAAGGCAAATTAAACTCTTCAGCAAGCCAAGGAACCGCTGGCTGCTGGTCTTCCACCAACTTGGGTCTGAAAACCTCACAGTATTCAGCAGAGTAACCCTGGTTTCCCATTCCCTTTGCCTTTCCGTAATCTCTCCGTCTCCCTCACACTGAGATTCTCTCATAGCTCTCCCCAGCAACCAAGCGATCCTTGTCCTGGGCGAGTTGGGCCGGCTGGGCACGCTGGACTGAGCGGGCATCCCTCAGCTCAGGCTGAGGACTCGCTCTCCACGGATACACCGCTTTGCATCTCGCTCTTTGCATCTCCAGCCACTGCCTTACGCAGCTTCAGCATTAACAGAACAGCTCGAGAAACTCTGCTCGTTCATCAGATCAGCAGAGATTTAAAGGAAGGCAGGTGGGCAGACACACAGCAAGACAGCGCACGCCGTACTTCCCTGAGGCAAGAAGCAGCGACCCAAATCCATAAGGAAAATCAACAGTGGCCTTATCTTATTAAACCCAACACGATGACCCAACAGCATTGGTGTACCTGTATGATGCTGGGGTAAGGCCCTTAGTGTATTACGGTGTGAACAAATGAAATAGAGAGTGCTTCGGCACCTTCCTTTAGAGCTCCTCCTTGTGAAAGGAACAGAACACACCCATGAGTAAAGACACCACCCACCAAGAGTTTCACAACACTTTTGTCTGGCAATCCTTTGGCAGTCCTGTATTATTATTTTTTAAGAAAGGATTCTCCCAGACCTGAAATGCAGCTGAAATGAGCCACAGAAAATGTAAGCCAAACAAGGAAAAAAGGTTTGGGAAGTCGTTACGGGCAACAAAATTGAAAGTGTCCAAAACAAGCAACTGCACAAACTTGGTGAGTTAGACCAGATACAACTGGCAGCATCTAGAAAGGAATTTCTGAGACTCTGCAGACAGTAAATTTGTTCGTTTGTTGAATATTTAAGAAAAGGAAAGCCACAGGGAAAACAGTTATTTACAATGCTGTCCTAAGTAGGCCGGTTAGCTCAGTGGGTTGAGCGCGGTACTGGTAACACCGAGATTGCAGGTTTGATTCCTGTTTGGTCCCCATGTGTTGCCTGATCTAGTTGAGAGGCGTCCCTGCCCATGACAGGGAGGTTGGATTAAAGGATCTCTAAGGTCCCTTCCAGCCTGGGCCATTCTATGATTCTATGATTTAGAGATGAAGAGGCACTTAAGATCGCCACCCCTAAGATTTCACTGCTCAATTTGTTGTCTTGCCAGTTTTACCTTTTCAAGCCACTGGAACTGTTGATCCTCAGCAACGTAGCAACTACACTGGCACAACAAAACCTTACCAAAAAGAAAAAAAAGTTACATAAGCAGGTGGTTTAAAGAGTACAATAACCGCTCATAATCACATGTAATGATGTGACTGAAGCCAACGACTCGTTCAGATTTCTTCAACTCTATTCCAACACAACTTTTTCATTCACAACTGATGTGAAGCAATATACATCTCCTTTGTACTGAACTTCACACACCAGAACAGATGTTTTATGAGACTAATCCAGAACACTGCAACCTTAATGCTTTGTTTGCCCTGGTCAGGGTAGTGGGTGGGTGAAGGTCGCTCTCTTTTTTTGTTTGCCAGCTAAAACATAAAGGAAATATGCGTAAGTCACTTACTGTCGGATCTGATATTAATCGGTAGAACAAACAGAAAGAATCTGTTGGGAGGACATTTGTTGTGTTGGATGTTCGACACCACTCATTCCACAGCTTCACAACTCCAACTACTTCCCAAGATACAGAATCCAGAATAAAAGACGACAGAAAAGCTGTAAAACACAATAAATACTAATTAATTAATAAAAAACAAAATCTCTGTTCTACAAATAAGTACTCAAACTGAATTAAATTATTTCTTTGCAATCTCAAACTAAAAAAAAAACAAACATTTTTATTGACATACATTTATTGACCAAACCCAGCAAAGATCAAGAATGTGTGAGTAACATCTCAAGACTTAAAAGATAAAAGAGCACTTCTACACAGAGATCCCTAACATCAAAACCATGAATTCTTAGGAATTTTATCGCTACGGTTAACCTTGATTCCTTTAATATACGGTAAGAATGTAAATGTTAAGTCTCTAATACTTCTTGACATATCAGATATAAGAGATTACTCAAAAAAAAACACATTAAAAAAATCACTGAACCAGCGAGGCAGAACTATTACACTGGCTCTAGGAAGCAGAGGCACGAGTATGCATGACTCAGCGGCAAGAAGAGACCCTAAATGAAATGTACATAAACCAAATGCCTGTCAGAAGTTAAACAGCAGCCCTATCTAAAATATCTTTAACTATATTTCAAGAAAAAAAGCCTCAACAAAGGAAAAACAAGTTAGCAAATTTAATAGGGCATTTTGAACTCATGGGAAATTAGAACAAGGGACTGACTGATCAAGAAAACAAGTTAAAAAAACCCACACTGTGTATTAGAAATTACCGCTTTTATAACTTGGAGAGATCCCTACATCAAAACACTAAGCTACAGTGAGCCACCTGCCATTGTTACAAACTCTGGCCAATTAAGGAATAATTGAGGAAAGCCTACCAAATGAAAGTCATATAAAGGAACAGGGGGGTTGTCCCAACTAAAAATCAAATCCAAAACATGCTCTACTTCTGCCCTTCCACCGAAAGCCATGTTTACCGTGCTCTGACAGGAGGAATAAGCAGCTACAACAAAAAATGCGGTTTGTATGTACAGGCTAGCTTTGGCTTTCACAGTCCAGCGGCCTCAGGGCTGAATCTCTGCTGCCTACGCGAAGAGCTGGACACTCTTAAGGACCGTTCTTACAGAAGAGACCAACATTAAATCCGACTACGGCAAAGGGAGGGTCCTGGCACACTTATACTTCCTCCCAACCTCCTTCCTTCCCAAACTGAGCCAAGAACAGAACACCGGC
>NW_009711233.1:0-16008 GCF_000703405.1 Apaloderma vittatum | reverse complement strand
TATTTTATATATATATATGTCTCCTAAGTCTAGGAAGATACCTTTTTCATCAGCTTTCTGATACAATCAGGAAAGGTTATCCTTCAGAATATTACAGTAGTCAGTTTAGGGACTGTGAGAACCTGGTCTAGATTTATTGCTACACAGATGTACAAAAAAGTCTTTATGCCGGGCAGAAGGAATCTGGATCTTGGACAAAGCCTGAATATGAAGTACATGGAACTTGAATTAGAATTTAAGTGCCTACATTACAGATTAATTGCTGCTGGTACTGCTGTCATTAACTAAGGAAAAAGAAGGAGTGGGTGGTATTTCAAAGAGAAAAATTAAAAACCTATTCAGCTTGATCTGACGATTTGAGAAGACATCAGAATGTTTCTTAGACCAACCAAAGCAGATAGAGTCAGGAGTAGATACAATAATTTTTCATTTTTGGAATTTGTTTGCATATATATAAAGACATGAAAGCAGAAGGGAAGATAATGGCAAGAAGTTTTTCTAAGGGACACAGTGACAATGAAAAGCAGCTTGAAAACATTATAAAATGTATAGTAGAGATCTGCCTTTATTTAGACCTGACTCAGTATGATTATGGCGGATTTAGCGTGTGATTCTTTCAGACTTTATTTAAGGTGACAGTAATCATAGATGTAGAGAATTTTCTTAGTTAGAAATTAGTTTCTTAGTAAGAAGTTCTGGATAATGACAATTTTTAATCGCAGATTCTTTACCATGTGATGTTTTATAATTCACACAAATGAAGAAGCTAGACTGTCTCAAAACAGAAAACAATGTGCTGTAACTTTTTTCCACTACATCTCCAAGTTTTGGTCCCTAGCAGCATGAAAGTTACAGTTTTCCAGCATAAAGAGAATAAACAGTGTTAACCTTATATGAAGTGAGATTTTGAAAAAACAGATGTCAATGTGAGCAAAAGAAATTAAGCCCTTCTATTGAGTAATCAGTCTTTCTTCTGTAGGAAAAAATGGAAGTGACTGGAACATTCAAACAGCAAAAATTTCAACTGGTGGATGAAGGTTTTAATCCATCTACAATTGCTGATCCTCTTTATTTTTTAGATAATTCTAAGAAAGCATATGTCTTGTTAACCAAAGAAGTACATGAGATGATCTTATCTGGGAAAATTAAATTTTAATTAACCTGATAATAGGCTATTAAAGGACAGTCTATATGAGCTACTGTGTGAGAAAACAGTAATGTAAGTTACTAGTATTTATACCTAGTTATCCAGAATAATATTTTATGTACTTGATATTTACATTCAGATATGTTTTATATCTTTTCTTACTTGATAATTTTTGTTGACTAATCATATTCTTTCCTCAATTTTTGAGTAAATGACCTGTGAAACGTGACTGAAATATATTTTATCTTAATTTTGGAATATAGATGCTAAGTCTGATATGTTGTATGAAATGTAGTAAAAAAAGATTCAACATATAAAGATATTGTGACACAAGTTGTTTCTAGAGAGAAGAAATATGCCAGCAGCATCTTTTTAATGTAGTTTAGGTTTCATATATACCTCTGAATATGTATTTTAAGAAATAAAGGCTTGACAGTGGTTGGAAGAAAAAACATCTCTTAGAGGAGGATTTTTCTGATGGAACATAAAGAGAGTGAATCAGAAGAAAGACCTTCAAGCAAACCTGAAACTGAGAGCTTTATATAAACATCACCGCTAAGACTTTTTCCATAATCCATGCTCTTTCGTTTGTTAAACTGGCTGTTTGGGGTGTGAAATCCGGAAGACAGAGCAAACTTTTTGTGCAATGTTTAGCAGCAGTTCAATGATAGGCAGAGAAAAGGTACACATTTAATGGGGGAAATCATTTATATAGCATAAAAAGTATTAATACAGCACTTTATGTCATTCATACTAACAAATGGCTTCCTTACTCTTATCAATGACTGCCAGAAATTATTATTTAATGTGTATAAAATATAGCAGAAAATTTAAAATTCTAAAATCGTATTTTCAAGTGCATTGCTTTTTACAAGTTTTAAAATAAAGTATAGTATTATTTAAATGAAATTCCATACTGTCTCAGTTTGATTTAAGTCTGATTATGTAAAGTCTGTTTTGTAGCCTGTTTCTATACACTACTTGCACAGTGTCCTCCTCTAGTGGGTCGTGATCTCAGCTTTGATCATCCAGAAGTATATTTAGAATACTGAAAGGGCAACTCTGTTCAATGCCGGCGGACATCATAAGTCTCTCTTCTGTCATACTCATGCTGTGAAACCAGGCTCTCATTAAACAGTAGGATGTAACATACTTAAAAGTGTAAGTATTTTTTCTTGTTTCTTTCTACTTTGTTCATCTAACAAGACATTAGAATTTGTGTCAACTTTTGGTTGTCTGATTATCACTTTCATTGATTTTCCTTAAAACTCAAACCAAAGATGCATTAAAAACTATATGAAGATTCATAGCTTGCTTATATTTCTGAATATCATATTCTTGATGGGACTGCCAGTGTAAATAAGCAAGTTCGCAATCTACAGAGCAGCAAGACTTACATCATGCTTTACGGTAGATGTTAATGTAATTGTTAAGTACTTAATGGAGAAAGGAGAGGACTGCTGGTTAAGGATGGAAGAGGTCACCAAGTTCTAGCACTCCCAGAGCAGTCTTGCTTTTTGTATGTTTCTTTATGTAGTTCCCAAAATGTCTGTGACAAAGCTGGGAGGTTTTTTCTGTTTACTCACACACATGGAAGTACCACTGCTGTGTTCTGCAGATAGTCTTGACTTTTCTAGTCAAGAACTGCAAATTTAAGGATCAAGTTTCTACCATAAAGTTAAGCCCAACTTTGCAAGTTAGGTTATCATTCTGGGCAAAGGATTGGTTAATGAAATCAAAAATGTTTTCTCTCTTATGCCCGTCTTACCGTAAGCATGTGCTGAGTATACTTCAGGATACCTCCTTTTTTTATTATAACAGTAAAAAATAAGCAGTTCATTTGACAAATAATGTATTTTAAAAATATTTTTCAAACAATTTGTACCCTGGGATCCACAGTAGTGTGTTTAATCTTGTAATAGATTATAAATGAATATAATGAAATAAAATGCTTATCTTTGGTATCAGATTTACCATTTTTAAATTTATTTTGTTTTACAATATTTGAGCCTATTTATGTCTAGAGATACATCTAGATACAACAGAAATGGGGGGGAATATGAGAAAAAAAGGAAACAAAAGAAAACAAAAACCAATTTGTGAGTATTACCATTTATTGGCTTATTTAGTAAGGTATCTAAGATGAAGAAGATTGTTTCAGTGTGAAGTGGCTAGGACGGGGAGAGCATTAGAGGAAGAAAAATGCATATGTGGCAATTTCCATAGCAGCCAGTTGGTGTTTCTGAGCTCTGCTGTTCAATTCAGCAGCAGCTGGACTCTTCTAACTTAACTGGCTTGAGCAGTCTGCAGGTGTTTGTTTCCTGGCTGTCACCACTAGAGAAATGCTGAATTCCAGCTACTCCCCAGTACTCCTTAGTGTAACCAAGACAGCCTGGGCAACCTGCCTGTCCTCGAAGGCTGAATACAAGAGTCCTGTCCCCTGCATTATCTCAAGAGACAGAATATTTATGACACCAAGAGAATAATAAAGGGAAAAATCTACAGAACCATGGGCTCTGTATTTCCAAAGGGGAAAACAGTGTATTATTTTCAATCCAGTAGTTTTCTTTCTTCTGGGCAGTAGGTTAGGTGACAGCAGATGCAATGAAGCATGTTGCAGCAAAAATATCCCATTTCGCACAGATATGTGAATTGTTGAACTGGCACTGAAGTTGGGCTGAATGATAATGATGTTCGTGTCAAACACCAGGAAGGTCCTTCCCTTCAGAGTGAGAACACACTTGGATCAGCCTGTTTTATTTCCTAACCTAATACCCATATAAACATGTGGAGTGGCTGAGGCCTTGAGCATTGTTACAAAATTATGCCCCAGTATTTGTCTGGGAAGTTTCATGTCATGTAGCAGGGGTAAAAAAGCAACTGCAGGTGACTGGGATGTGGATGGAGAGCTGCACTGCTAACCTCACATATTAAAAAGAGAAGAAAGGGTAATTATTTTTTGAGATTTAGTGTATATATCTTGAAGTTTTCATCTGCTACTGAGGATGGTCAATGATGAAAGAAATTTTTAATTTTAAAAAATAAGGATGGAATTTGATTTAAAGAAGGTAAAATTCTGTGAGGGTATCTGCTCTCCTCTTCTAGTGAATCTGGTACAGTTAATACAGTTATAGTCTGGATTAGTTTTCATAAATCTTTCTCAGGATCTCTAGGAAATGGTAAAAAATTATAAAGCTCCTAAGCAGATTATGGCCTCAATTTTATCCTCCTCACCCAAGTCAGGTAACACAGCTTTTCAAGAGATGAAGCATCTAAACTGTCCCTCACAGTCCCATACGTATAACAGCCACTGTAAAGAATGTATTTCAGTTGACCTACAAATTCCCCGCAGATGAGTTATAGAAAACATCTATATGCATGTTTCTTTTTGTGGAGGAAATAAGAGGTAGAGGGAGGAGCAGTCTTGTTTGCATTTTTAAAATTAAAAAATACTGGATGGCTATGTGAAGAAAGACAAAATGGCCCTCCAATTTAAAAAAAAAAAAAAGTGACGATTCATTTTCAGCAACCTGTCCCCAGCTAACAATGCAACTAGTAATCCTAAATGCATTCCACACAGCAGTAATAAGACGACATGTACTGCTATTTATAAAACATACTAAGTCAAAGCTAATTTCAAGCAAAAAATGTCCTTCTGTTTAAAATTTACTATGTCACAAAGATTCAGCAGATGCATGTGAATAGTAGTGGTTTTAGGAATAAACTTAGTGTGATGTACATTATTAGCAGTACTGCTAATAACTGACAGCATAGCCTTACAATTAATTTCACCATAAAGGTAACATCGGAAGAACATCAGATTGTGTCGTGGTATTCAGGACATGATACCTGACACATTATACCCTTAATTAGATAAATAGATTACATGATGTAGGCGTCAATGCTAGTTTTAAATAAACTGGGTCATTCTGGTTCAGAATGAAATGAAATTCTTGTATCACTAAGAAATCCACAAGTTCTCCACAGTCTAAGAATCTTTTACCAGAACAGTCTTCATTCAGCTTCTCCAAAGATAGCATCAGACACAGTTCAGATTGAATTGTCAGGAACTGGTTTTGCAATATAACAAAGTAGTCTTCGATGCTGCTTTGCAACAGGAGATACACTGACCTATTTTCTTCTGGAGCTGTTCGTGGCACGGTGAGGTTTGCGTAGTTCCTGTTATCCCATAGTCCTGCAATAGAAGTGGAGGGTTTTGTATTATGTCACCTTCACCATCTGCAGGAATAACTCTTACCTATAAAAACTGAGACTGGCAAAAAACCACTTCTTGTTGTTGTCTCCTTTTCTTCAAGTAACTGGTACTGCTGGGCTGACAAAACTAACAGTTCTTGCAAATAAAAACGGACACTGTTACCAGTGTAGGACTGGCCAAGTCTCCGAAGTTGCTCTTTGTGGTGGTTCTAGGTTTAGAACTCAACCAAATCACTCAGTTCATTTTAAAGACAACCATCCAACAACAAACAAACAAAACAAACACTAAACACAACAAAACCAAAACTAACTGACCCCAGAACATTATAAGAAATTGAGTACTGAGAACTCAATTATTTGAGGCATATTTTGCAAGAAAGGAGTGAATGCCTTGATGGAAATAGCGTCTGACATCTACACTATTTATGTTAACAATAATTAATCAGATGGTTATATACAGATGCAGATCATTATAGTTTTAAAAATGAAAGTCTTCATGGGTATTAACACAACCTTTTCTGATTAAAGTTACTCAACTTAAACAAATGGAAATGTGAAGAGCAAGATGTGCCTATGATGGGTTGCAGAAGCTTTGTGAGTAATGCCAGCTGGAGAGTTACTTATGATTCAAGAAAAACATGCTGTAGTGGTCAGCACAATTTCCACTCAATTTTCTTTTTATTCTTCCTTTCTCATTCATTCCTTTTGTCTTTCTTTTTATTATTTGTGATAATAACAAAATATACTTGTGTTGTTAATTTTTTTAAAAATTGGTAGTAGTACGTTAGGAACAGAACAAACTGGTTTAATGCTTAAACCAGTCATGTTACATGGGAATTCTGTTGGACCCTATAATGAGTACTGACTTTAGTAATCTGAACACATGTACTGGGGGGAGGGTTAAAAAAAGTTGGACTAATTAGGTTTATGGCCTCACTGAAAGCACAGAAATTAAACACACAGACTTAGACTTGCCTTTGAAAATTTGCTGAATAACTTAAAGTTTTCTCCAAATGCAGGACATATCCATGCTGATTTTAAAAAATGGTATTGAATGCCAGCATAATTAAATAATATATAGGTAGCTATGAGATCATTAAACACTTGCCTAGCTACCCGGGTATTTCCAAAACGTTTTTTATTTCTCAATTCACTGCTACTAAGCACCTTGCAGCACTTTTCTAACAATATATTAACACACCTGTCTACTATTACAAGCTAATAATTTTCTCCACTGAGTGGACTGCACTTTAATAGTAAAAGACTTGATCTATACTAGTGCACTTTTAAAATGGATTTTATTTTGCACTGGACATGGTTTTCTACACAGCTTTTCTAGCTCAAGTAAAAACAGCTGTGCTATGCAAGTCTGGTGAAGAAGGATTAATTTGTGGCAAACTGTACTCTTCATGTGTAACGACTCATTATTACTGGTATTGTAAATGCATGAATTTGAACATAGATCTCTGGAGAGTAACGTCTGAATATTAGCTTATTCTACCAGCTTCTTGTCCTAAAGGATGCCACACATACACATTTGTGTTAGTAAATAAGAGCCCTCTCAAATCTGTGTTTCAATTACATTTTGATAAGACTTGTCAGTAAGTTAAGGATATTCATAGACAGCAAAACTGACAAGAACATCAAAATTGTCCTCTGACATTTAACTTTTTTATCGAGGTAAACCATCATCTATCATCTTCAGTGGATGCATAAAAACCTTATGATGTCATTCATTCAAATACCAAAGTAGAGCTTTAAAATTAAAAGATATTGATGTCTGACAGCTTCTAAAAACCAGCATTCAGGAACTGCAGATTGCTTTCCACTTAAGTAACTTTACAACAAAATTCAATACTTCTAGAGTATAATTCTGATTTGGTTCTAATTTAATGAACACCCCGTGCACAACTGAAAAAGACACCTCTTAAATACCTCCATTAGCTGCGTGTTGTAAACTTCTTATACCTTTCTTATATTTTTTAAAATAAAATTGTTAAAAAGAGACCAGCACTTGCTCCTGGCTATGTAAGGTTTCATAAGAAAGGGTGATGAAGTCCTTAGATTGTGCAAATTCATGTAAAAATCAGGAATCAAAACACCCCCTGTGAAAATTTGAACTGTACTTAAGATTTGTAAGTGAGTCTTTATTTCTGTAATAGTCCAGATAAAAACTTTGCTTACAAAGAGACTAAGAGGCTATAATTTTTGGGAAAGTCTAGCTTAAATTCCAAGGGTGCAGCACATTTTGAAATCCTACTACTTGAAGCCCTTCCACTTATAACCTTCCACCTTTACCATCTTTTTTAATGTTTTAAGCATAACTATATCTTTCTGTACATGTATCTTTTCATGTATATATGTGCACATACGTACAAAACGAGAAATCCAAGTTCCTGCTTCATTTAAAGCCATCATGCTGAGGAGCAAATGTGCTTTCATCTTTGAGGCTGAATCACTGAAGGAAATGGCATTGCTACAGGCATTGTTTCAGTGTATACCTCAAGAGCTCAAATGTTTAGTGAAATTCACAGACATCATGTTAGATGACAGCTCCTTAAAAAATCTAAGTGGAGAGTTATATGCCTGAGAATAGGATGCACAGAAGTCAGCTCAAAGAGCAAGAACTGCCTAAATCGACTAGTGGGGAACAGTGAGAAGAGGATTATGCCTTAAATCCTTCTCCTGCTAGCACGTAGGAATCTAATTCTCATTTGCTGGGAGCACAGAGATATATGAGCTTTCTCCTGGAATTACACAAAACCAATTTTTTTTGCAAGTGCTTGTAATTCTACAAGTTATCATGAGAAAGATAGCCGTATGCATTCGGCTGATTTCATATCCAAGCTTTTCACTAGGATTATAAATTAAAGATAGGAGAGGAAATTATTTATTGATGGCATGTGAAAGCACTGTAATCAGTCATATATCACTGCAATAACAAAGCCATATTCTGTTGTAAGATGATGAAAACCTCTTTTGGAGTGTAAGCAATATGACTCCATTTCCATTTTGCTGGCCACAAAAATCCAATTTTTGTGAGGAGAAGCTTACATCTACCCAAATACCTGTAATCTGCCATTAACAAACTGGTTTTGTTGAGAAATTTGTAGTTCAAAACAATATTAAGCATGACTCACATTGGTCTTAGTCTGTTTCTATACTAGCATTTCTCTGCTACAGTGAGGAATCCCTATGCCGGTAGTCAGGTATATTCTGAACTAGCTATAGGTAGTAAGTTTTCTCCAGATGTACAGATTATTTTTAACAACATTTTGGCTTCCTCTTGTGGCATATTAAAGCTAAATTTCTTCAGAGAATCATGGCATACACGAAAGCAAAATATTGCCACATTTTGTTGAGATCACTCACTTTGTTCAGCTAGCTCAAAACATTAAATGGAAAAGAACCTCTCCCTAACTAAAATGTTCATCCTATAGTCTGTATTTTTCTTGAGCCTTTATATATGATGCTCAGTACAAGTATTGTTCTTCTTAGATAACATGTGACCTAGATAAGATAATCTCTGCCTTGCTTTGGTAGACAAAGACCAGTGTCAGAAAAGGAGTTTCTAAAAACTGTTTCTAGAGAAAAACAGTCACTTAGGGCTGAATGAGGACCATCAGTGAATTACCAGTAGCTTTTTCAGATGAGTCTTTATTTACACAGCCAGGCAGTGGATGACAAATACTCTTGTGTTAGCTGCACTGTACATGTTCTGTTGGCAATTCTCACCCTTTCCTTCAGAACCTGTATATTCAGGGATGTGCAGAATTTAAATGGAAATCACTGTTTCCATATTGCATAAGTCAAAGTATCATGACTTGTGTCATCACTGTCCTGTCTCTGTTTAATAAATAAAGCTGTTATGTTGCTTATTCCATCTTCCAAATAAAGCTGTTACCTTGCATTGTTCCCTGTTCAGATTACTTGATTTTTAGCCCTAGCTTTCAACACCTCACACAAACCCTACTCTTAGTAGTAGAAATCACCCAAAAGGCAACAGAACTTTAAGGGAAAGAAAAAGCACCTCTTTTTTTGCTTCACCTTATTTTCATCTTTTGCTTTTCTTCAGATGCTACAACACTAAAGGCTGACTCAGGAAGCAGTTCTGCAACTAATAAATGTCTCAGATACATTTGTGTATTTGCTGCAAAATGGGTCAATTGCCCCTCAGCGTTGGTGTTCACGAACATACTATTAATTGTGTAGGTGTTGCCAGATCTGGGGTGATGATGATGCTATTCATTCTGGTCTCTCAAAGATACTGACAATAGGTTCTAGCAAAATAATATCTGTGCTCTGTATGTCTTGTTTCTTTTATTTTCTTGTATCCCATTAAAAAAAATTTTTGTTTTTATTTAAAAGGGTTAATTTTAAGGAAATAGGAGGCCAGAATAATTCTTTAGTTAATGCATAATCAGTCATGGATTAAGGACTTTTGGAATTAAATTTACGAATCTCCTGAGGAACAAAACCCACATTTCATTCAGTATGTGCTAATGCAGAAGTTTGTGAGGCAGATGTTCCAAATGACAGTAATCAAGTTAGAAAGCTTTTGAAAGAACTCTTGAGTTAGTAAATTACATCCTCAAAATAAAATATTTAGAACTGGGAAACTAAGGTCTGGAGTGATTGATTTAAAAATAGATACAATGGGGATGATGATTTCAACTCATCTTCGATAGCTGAAGGAGTGTTTCATTGTCCTCACTATTAAAATACATCAAGTGCTTTCCTTTTTTTTATCAGTAAATGTAAACTACTGCTTCAGTTATTAGAAAAACATCATACAGTTTAAAATTAGAAGCAAAGTAAGTTGTCATGTAATAAAATAGTGATCGTCTGAGAAAATGAATAGTATTTTTGATTCCATGCACGTCAGTTACAAAGGAGAAAACAAAAATTTAAACTACTCGACTTGTGGAAGAAGTGTCACATCGTACCAAAAATCCTTGAGCACAACGTACATCTTCCAATATGAAATAGGCTATCACAGTGTACTGATAGGGAGAGGCTGGTTCTTCTGCAAGGAACCAGGCATCTCACCACAACTCTTCTCTTCCTCCCCTAACCATGGCATGCTCTCTCTGCAATTCTTCCTTGTGCCAGAGGAAGATCTGCCTCCAGCATGAAGCTTTAGCACCCCTGTGAGTCATGGGTGAACTTCCACAAGCTCATGGCTCACACACTCCAAACAAATGACTGCTCAGAAAATCTTGTCCATCCTCCCACAGCTACAATCAGAGGCTATATATATAACATTCCATCAAATATGTATCATAGAACGGCCTAATTTGGAAGGGACCTTAGAGATCATCTAATCCAACCTCCCTGTCACGGGCAGGGACACCTCTCAACTAAATCAGGCTACTCAAGGCTCTGTCCAACCCGGCCTTGAACACCTCCAGGGAGGAGGCATCTACAATGTCTCTGGACAATTTATTACAAAGTCTTGCCACCCTTGTACTGAAGAATTTCTTCATAAGATCTAATCTAAATCTATTCTCCTTCAACTTAAATCCATTTCTCCTTGTCCTATCAGTGGACACTCCTGTAAAAAGTCCCTCCCTAGCCTTCCTGTAGGTTCCCTTCAGGTATTGGAAGGCAGCTGTTATGTCCCCCTGAAGTCTTCTCTTTTCCAGACTGAACAATCCCAGCTCCTTTGATTCAAAGGAAAAATTAAGTAGAAACTTTAAAACCCACAAAACCTAATGCATATAAGGACGATGCAAGAGGGACTGCAAGAAATAGAAATCAAATATATCATTTTTTTTTCAGATTCATGAACCCTCAGTCAACAAAATGGAGTTTACCAGTTATGACTTAACATCTCTACCAGTGTCATCTCTACTAGTGTCATTAGCCAGCTTGAAGCCAAGCTTGAAAACTTGAAAACAGCTTGAAACAGCTTGAAAACAACTGATCAATCAGTAATGCACATTTTTTATATATTTTATGGTTTGTCTTCTATATGAATATATTTTTATTTTTTCTTTTATATTTATGTATTTTATCAACATGATTACTATTGTCACATTTTACCATCCTGTTCCAACTGCTGTCATATATGAAAGGGATCTAGGATATCAAAATACAGCCTAAGTGACAGGGTATTGAATTGATTATGAAAAGCTGCAAAATCAGATGGTGGACAGAGATTTGTCCCAATAATGCACTTTTTACTTTGAAGTATCATTATGTAGTAGACAGTCTTAAAGAAGTAAAATAGTCTGGTAATCTTGGTAAGAAGAGTGAAATGGGCGGAAGACACTAGAAGCAAAGATAAAACCATTGTCAGTAACAACTCATTTTCAAACCTTGCAAGGAAACAAAACCAGCCAGGTGAAGAATGCTTTATTCTTTCAGGAAGTTCAAGGAGTTCTTTGCCAGTCACACCTACTTCCATCCAGACTGCTGCAAAAACCTGTCACTTGAACACAGAGCATCAACACAACTGTAAACTAATGAGCTTACATATGGGTAGCACTTGAGTTGTCTGATCCCAGTTTGACATCCAGAACATCTGAAGACGCCGCTGCTCCACACACAGATTACCACTATAGGTAACTTCAGCAAGAAAACAAGACTTCTCTTAGAAAGGATTTGGTGGAATGTTAGTACAATGTTCCTGCAGATGAGATTAATGGAAGCAGCTCTGCCAAGTATGAGGTGCTGAGGCAAGTCCACATTGCAGTTGGCACAACTCTGAAGTGCAAAGTGCGTACCTAAAATGTGTTCCCCCACCCTGCCCGTACAGCACATCAGGGAAGAATTACTACAGACCCAGCACAAAGGGCACTATCTCAGGTACGTTGCACTGATAGCAAGTAAACCTAGCCACGAGCCCAATGTCAAGGGTAGTTTTAAAATACTATGCGGATCTGGCCAGATACATTAAAGTCGACAGAGAGTTGAGCAGGGGCTGAAAAGCCAGGATTGCAAAACTAAGCTCTCTGTGCTGAGCTGTGCCATAATGCCGTTACATTGCTACAACAAAGTAGCTTAATACAGGTTTGCAGGGCAGGACACAAGACCTAGCAAAGGTTTCTGTGGCAATGCTATTGCTTTAAGAACATAATCTGTGACGTGCCCTCACAGGGAATAAAAGCAGTGATTTGGACATGAGATGAAAAGAATTCTGAAATATCACAAGGAAACTGAGTAATACTAAAATAATAGAAAATCAATGAAAATGCACAAAAAGGCAATGTATTTATGAATACCAGTTTATGAAGTATAGTAATATGGCTGTTGCCTTCTACTTACTTCCTGTTGCAGATGTTGTGTAAAGTTCAGGCACTTGCTAAACCAAAGAGGATTGTGAACCATAAGGAATCTGTCAGCTCTCACCAGTTTTAAAGCTACTTGCTCACTTAGGACTTTCAAAGCACAGAACTGTTAACTGCAGGACAATGCCTCTCCATTCACATTTTTCTCATTGACAGAGAAAGCATCACTAAAGCAGTAAATATTTTTCTCTAGGGTTTAATCTATGCATAATTTTACTGTAGTTTTCAACAGTGTACTTTGGGGAGTGTACAATTTTAGTATTACATTGTGTTTTGTTCAACAGAAGGTGACCATATAATAGGCTTTCAGGCAGACAGAAATAAACAAGTAAAATGAAAATATACTTCTGAAACTTTGAATTGAGAAACTGATAAACTCTCACACAAAATTTAGAATATTTAAATGGTTTTGTCTTACAAGATTGTAAAATCTTTTCTCTTTACATACTAAGAAGTTTACATTTCAATATCCTGAATTCCGACCTTCAATCTGAGACCTAACACACGCCTCTACTTTTAAAGTGAGCATAGCGCAAGCTTCCATATCTCTTACCTTATGCATCCTAGCTCTTGATGGAGGCACTCCTTAACTCCTGAAAACAAACAATGAAAAAAATGCTCTCCAAAACCTACAGACAGATGACCTTGTTCAGTTCTGGTGTAGGAAGGGAAGGTCCCATGTGGAAGACAGACCGTTCTGTCAGAGTGGAATGCAAATGGACATAGTAGAAAGACTTGACACAGACAGAAATGTTTCAGAACTGGGCTCAGGACATTTGGCTTTCACTTAAAATCTTTGATACTTCAGTAGCTGTCAATAAATTTCTTTATAGTGTGTTGTAGTATGTACCACCCAAGAGGCATCTTCACTGTTATTCCCTTTTTAGGACTTTAACATATTCTAAGCTTGTAAGCGTGAGGTTGGCATCATCTTAAAAAAAACATAGTTGGAGATCAGTAACACTGACTTTCTAGTAGAAGTTATATTTTTCTTTATTGCATACAAGGACCAGACACATTACTTGGAGTGTGAGGTGCCAAAGAGATGCCTTAAAAATGCTCTTCTGTTGTTCAAATTGGGTAAAAAGCACATCTTTGTTTTAGACCAATGTAATGTACATCACTTGACGTTTTCATTGTGTAGCACATCATACCATCGCTATGCTTGTTTTTCTAGGTGGGCTAGAGCCTCATATTTATAATGATGCCATAGCTCTGCAATTTAATTAAAGGCAGTCTGATGTGCCACTGCCACGGGAGCTGTATGATTAGAAAATACATGAAAGGTCACTGAATTTAACTTGCATCCATCTGGTGATGCTTGGAAAACTTCCCTTCTCAAGGTTGTGTCTCAGGACAATACTTCAAAAAACACAGATGACCAGAGTCAGGGGAGGCAAAAGTCATAGCCTGAGATCTGCCTCCATCAGAAATGTCTTATTCCGTGAGTCAGTACCACCCAAGCACAGACAGTTACTAAAAAAAGACTTAAGTGCTTGCAGTAGAAAAATTAAATGACGTGAAAAAAAAAATCGCTATGGGCTTACTGCAGGAAGAGAGAGAATTCAAAATGCAAAAAGATTCAATATACAAGCAGACTTAAGATGCGGATAAACGCCACGGTTAGGTGTCATTTGGTAAGGACAGGTGGCTTGAATGGTAAAGAAAGCAGCTCTCAGGCTTTACTTTCTGATAGGCACAAGGATCTGGTGTTTGTGCTCCTCTGCCTCAGAGACCCTGGAGGAGCAGCCCTGGCTTTGCATGTCTGGGTCCCTCTCCTTGCTTGTTCCTTGACCTGTGATAGAAGGGGGCAATGCCCCTCCTAGTCCAGATTTTGAATGAATCTCAGTACTGCTTCCTTGCCACTGCATAAATATAAGCCTGTTAGCAGAAGAAAAAAAAATAAATCTGGTATTTTAATAAGCTTGAATCTGCCCAACTTACCAAAATATCAGTTATGTATTCTGCATAACAACTGAGTAATTTGTATTCAAATGTATTCATTGTAGACGGCAATAGTGGAAAGGTAAGAACTTGCTATGGCATATTTTGTTAATACAAATAGTCCTGTCTTGCTAAAATGGGAAAAGGAAGCCCATTTAAGACACCATTAATTAACAAAACCACCATATATGCTATGTTTCAAAAAATATATTGAATTTTAGAACAGTATTCAGCTAGAATAAAGTACAAATTAAGAACTGGAAATCAAATTAAGTCACAGAAAATAAATAAAATTCACTGAGTATTCAGTTTGTCAACTTTTCATTTTGAAAACTTGACCTGTTTTCAGTCAGCTAATGACTGGGCCATAAAATTGTTTACCCTATATGCCTCTACTGTAACAGCATTAATGACCGCTGTATTCACAAATTAAATCAGCAGAACAGTAAGCATGAACAAATAATTAAAATAAGCCCTGCACTCTGCCTGTTGGGTATTTTTATAGCTGGCAGGTGGAATAGAGTTGTATACACTTCACTGAACACTCGTACATCTATTGCTAGACGGGAAAAAAGCTTTTTTTGCCAGCTAAATATTGTCACACATGGGATCAAATGTTTAAGGCTCACTTGTGTTTTCACTCTTTAAAAAGTACTTTTTCATCACAGAGATGCGCTCAAGTTCAGCTTATCGCAGTCAGATGGACATTACCTCCTTTATAAAGAATATGCAAACTCTGTATGAATCCACTGAATCACTGGCAGTAAAATAAGGCAGAATCAATGTATATTTTAAACTTGCAATTGAAACCTTTTAAAACCCTACTTTGTGTAATTTCTGCCTAGACGCTGCAAAATTTTAATGTTTTCTCTGTAATGTGCAGAAGTCATTGGATAGTGTGTAAAATAATCATTTCAGGCTGCTTCAGTGTCTAGTGAGTACGCAAGCATGCAAATAAATAATTGTGAAAGGTTCACAACACTCGCGGTTTTAAAATCAATTCATATCAGCAATGTATTTTCTGAAGAGAAAAAAAACAGTGAAAATACAATGTTGTCATTTAAGGTGACAGCTCCAGATTTCTGACTGTGATATTTTAACCAGAAGAATTAAGAGTACAGAATGCAGGTATCTGCTTATCTGCTGTGAAGACACTGGGGATGGAGATCAACCAACTGAAGGAGAGAGCCTTGTGGTGCCAGGATGGCCTTGTTTTGGCTAAAGAATGTGGACAGATGGAGACTAAACTTCAACACCATCCTGAAAGCAGGTAAATTGCTTCAAAACAGAATTCTGAAGGCCACAGTGCCTTCAGTGAAAGCTTTTGCTTCATTATCCTAATATGTATATTAAAGTTGACACCCCTGACTACGCTAATAAGCTTAGAGAAGTACATGCTAAACATATATG
>NW_009711232.1:0-8142 GCF_000703405.1 Apaloderma vittatum | reverse complement strand
GATAAAGAAAGAGGAATCTAAAAAATTATTATATATTATATATGATTATATATATTATAATGTCACAATAACATGTTTTGTGCTCTAATATGCTATGTACAAACTAGAATTTTTCACTGAATGAGAATATATCGCATATACCTGAAAGACACTCTGAGTGAGTTGTGTGCTGAAGTGGGATGCAAAATCTGTATCCACAGTAGTTTTCAAAGGTCAACTTTTATATTTTATTGTAACTTGATTTTAATTACCAGTGACAATGAAAGCCACTGTTAAAAACATTTGGTGGTACAAATTTCAGTTAATAAACACATAGGCCAGTACATTGAAACTTTCTCATTATGCTTTTTTCTTTAAACTTCTGAAAGAGACAGCTGTTCAACAACAAGGAAGACATAAAGTTTGAGTTAGTCCTTGCATCTATGTTCCTGTTGCCAATGAATCAGAAACAAACAAACAAAAAACCTGAGAAGTTCAGTTGTCCTTGAGATAGGCTCTTTGTTTTGAAGGGGGGATTTGCGTATTTTTTAAACAGACACTGGCCACGCCTATGGAACAAAATGTAGTCTCACATTTGAAGCAGAGCACAACACAGGCGGAGCACAATGCAACAGTCTTCAAACTAGCCTGAGGTACCTTGGCACACCGATGGAAAAAGCATTAGCTTGGAAATATGTTTTGCCAGATGTGGTTTAACAAAGATATTGTTCCACCCACATAAATGAGTTATTGACAGAATACATCAGACATGCAGAACTATGCTGTTAAAGATATCTTGGAGGTCTGAGTACTGGCTTTCATTTAGCGGTTAAGGACATGTTCTCCAACTTGGGAGTGGATGGCAACAGACATGCAACAGGAAGTTAAATCCTTCAAATTAAAGCTTACACTGACATTGGGAAAACAACAACAACAAAAAAAAACAAAACAGAAAAAAACCAAACCAGCAATGCTAAGAAATTACTGAAAAGTATCAGTTCCAGAAAAAAAAGTCATATGTATTTGGTAGTTTCAACTGACATGTTGAAGACCAGGTAGACCTTGGAGCGTTGGACCTTACTCTTTGCTTAAGAGTGGTTAAAGTAAACTTTATCTCTGTTCAAAGACCAGGCAGTTGTTTGTCTTCTGCATGAAATCTCCCATGAAGAAATTACAATTCAGGAAGACTATTTGATGTCCAAAACTACATAGTATAAATGCTGTCTTCAGTGTATGTTTCATGGTGGCAAACTGACAGGGTAAAGTGCTGAAAGGGTCCTCCCTCTTATATATGAATATGATGGCGTACAAATGATGTAGCACTGAACTTGCTTCTGCTGGCAGCTTGCATCTCATCACAGGCACCATCTTCTTCCTCAAGTCTCCTGCTCTAAGCTGTTAAAACAGTATTTTAATAATGAAACCAGTAAATTATACAGCAACCAAGAGCAGTTTCTACGCAGATGTATTTAAACTCCTTGAACATCTAAAAAATAACACTTTTCCTGATCAGTCTAAAATCTACTGTATCAAGGGTAATTGCAACTGCAGGAATGTGGAAGCAGAGTAATTCAGAAATGACCTGTTTAATTTCTATTTAAGTGGTTTAAAAGAAATCAATCTCTTTTACCACAGTAAGATTCCAGATTCTAAATTTCATCTCAGCTGTAAAACTATGACTGAACCACTGCGATCACTGAGTTTCATCACTGAGTCCTGTGACGAAAATATTATCACTTACTCATAGCATCATGAACTGAGCCCAATAATTATCAAATGGTATACTTTAGTTTTTCCTCTAGACAAACAACAACAAAAACTTAATTAGATATGCCACAGTATGCTCAAGGTTTGCCTCTATGAAACATTTTAATCCAGATAACTGAACGCAGTTCTTCAGTACATGAAGTTCAACAAGGCCAAGAGCAAGGTCCTGCATGTGGTCCAGGGCAATCCCAAGCACAGATGCAGGCTGAGCGATGAGTGGTTAGAGAGCAGCCCCATGGAGAAGGACTTGAGAGTGTGAGTGGATGAAAAACTGAATATGAGCCAGAAATGTGTGCCCACAGACCAGAAGGCCAGTTGCATTCTGGGATGCATCAAACATCAAGAAAAATTTCTACATGGAAAGGGTTATCCAAGCCTGGATCAGGCTGCACAGGGAAGTAATTGAATCACCACCCTAGAAAATGTGTTTAAAAGCCACGTAGATACGATGTTCAGGGACATGGTTTAGAAGTGGGCCAGGTAGAGTTAGGAAATGGCTGTACTTGATGATCTTAAAGGTAACATCCTACCAGAAGGATTCTATTATTCTGTGAAAAGCAGCATGGCCAGAAGGTTAAGGGAGATAACTCTCCCCCACTGCTCTGCTCTTGTGAGACCCCACCTGCAGTGCTGTGTCCAGCTCTGGGGCCACTCGCATAAGAAGGACATGTATCTGTTGAAGCAAGTATAGATGAGGCCGCAAAAGTTATCAGAAGGCTGGAGTACCTTTCCTATGAGGACAGGCTGAGAGAGTTGGAGTTATTTAGCCTGGAGGAGGTTTCAGGGAGACCATAGAGTGGCCATCCAGTACTTAAAGGGAGCCTACAGTACTAGGACAAGGCATAACAGTTTCAAATTGAAACAAGGTAGATTTAGATTAGATATTACAAAGAAGTTGTTTTCTGTGAGTATGGTGAGACCCTGGCACAGATTGCCCAGAGAAGCTGTGGATGTCCCCTCCCTGGCAGTGCTCAAGGCCAGGCTGGACAGGGTTTGGAGCAACATGGCCTGGTGGGAGGTGTCCCAGCCCATGGCACAGAGGGTTGGAACTAGGTAATCTTTAAGACCACATCTAACTCAAACCATCCTATGATTCTATGAATCACATCAAGCTATTAATTGCTTTAGAGCCCAGCCTGCAGATCTGTTGACAGTTCCGTTGAGGATAGTGGAGACCACATCCAGTTTTGATGAATGCCAGGACATCCATAGTGAAATACTAAGTAATAAAAGGCAGGTGAACATCAATGCAGATACACATAAGGAAAAGCAACCTCATTTTCGTCTGTACATTGATAATAACAGGATTTATTTCTATTGTCCTGGAATGGCACCTTGAAGTGAGAGAGCTCGAAAACATGAGTTCTACAAGCAGCAGCAAACAAAAGGCAAACAGTGCATTCAAAATTAGACGGAAAGAATGCTGGACAAAACCAGATAACCTTATTCTGACACTGTATAAATCTGTGGTAATTCCATGTTTTAAACTCCAAGTCCTCAATAATAGCACAACAGGAAGAATTACAGGGAATAATAACAAGGTCAATTAAATGTTGGCATGAGAAATAACTAAACATTGCAATTCTTGAAACTGCAAGAAAACAACATAAGACAATAAGGTGGCTGACATCTGTTTTATCATGCTTGATGTGGAATAGTCATCTTTTTGTGTACAATGTGAGAGGACATCAGATGAAACTAGCTGGCTTTCAGGTTCAACGAATCAAAAAGAGATGGACCTTTTAAAAAACATGCAAACAAGCTACAAAACTCCTTGCCATAAGATAGAACATAGACTGAAGGTTTACATGGATACAAGAAAGCAATATATTCCTGGAAGAAAAAAAAAACAAACAAAAAACCCCCAAAAAAACAAAACACCAAAAGCTGTAGAAAAACACCTGCTTCAGGAAGTCTCTGAATCACAGGTTGCTGGGAGAACGTTCTGGAGCAGGATAGTTTGTGTTTTTTGCTGTACTTGCTTTAAAGATTTGTGATGTGAGGTTACCAAATGCTGCTGGACAATGCCAAGCACTAATGCAAATAGATTGTGTTAAATTGATCTCCTTTGTTAAAATGTTTGTGGACTCCAGTGGATTTGCACTCCATTCTTTCCTATTATGAAAAAAACATGTCAAATCTTCTTCAGTGCCAGATTTATCTCATGCTCATTAATTCTATTCTTTACTGAGCAAATAAAGACATCAGGCTTCCTGGTTTGGTTATCCCTTCAAATCCTGTTAAAAACTAGGGTTACATTAATCACTTTTCATTTCCCTGAACTTAGTTCTCTAGATCTAACAGATCAAACAATTGAATCCTTAAACTACGGTAGAACATAGACATCTTTCATGAGAACCATTTTACCTATTTGTAGCACACTCCTTCTACCAGCACTTCATGTTTGAGATAAGCCTTTCAATTAATCCTCTATAACGAGGGTTTTGGTGTGGAAATCTCTCTCTTTTGCCTCTGAGCACACCTCTTGAACTCCTATTTGCTCTACAAAATATTGTTTCCAACTAACTCTCTAGCAGTCTTGGTCATTCTGACCCTGAATTACTCAAAAAAGGAATAATAAGTTTCTTATTTCTTTTAAATTGTTCAGACTCTTGGTGAGGTTCAGCTGTACCACTCCTTCTTTTTAGCCTTGACAGTTATGTTTCTCAACCTCTCCTCAGAGCCATGCCAAGATTCATCTTCTTTTGAAAAGTTAAATTGACACAGGAACCTACAACTTTTTAAAATCAATGTGCATTTACACAATTTTATTAAAAGGCATAGAAGGAAAAATTATTCCAGATGCATATTATCCCTGATAATTCCTTATTTTTTAAAGGAAGAATGCATGTCTTTTAGACTGGAAACACTACTGTTCACATTGAAACGACTTTTTGTTACATGCATACATTTCACAAGAGAACACATCTGAATCATCAACAGAGATCAGCACACTTGCACAACTCTGAACCAGACGACCAGAAAGACCCAAGGACTTTAATACATGCTGTTATCTTCGCCTTACATCCCTGATCTGCAGATTCAAGAAAAAAGAAATTATTTCCCCCACTCATTTTATTTGCTGCTAATTTCACATTCAGAAAGTTAGGATTTTACTGTTGACCCTGAATATCATTAGAGAAAAAGAAAAAAAAGTTTTATAGAAAGAAAGGCCCCTTGCTTATGATAAACACTTGGACTCATGTTTTAAAGAATGCAATTTACTCTCTTACAGACAATATCCTTGGTTTTGCAGCCTGCAAGCAAAACATCTACAGCCAACATCTCAGTCTTCCATCTCAATCTTAATTTAGGTAAAAAGAGTTTGCTATGATGTATTAATAGCAGAATGCATCAGAATATTTGCAGCTAGGAAATGAGGACTATGCCTTGGCTTCACTGTCCGTATTTTGCTGTGAAAAAGATGTGGTCAGCAACGCAAACCTGTTCCTCTGTCAACCTTGTGCAGTTGGCAAAGAGAAAATGATAAAGAGATAGATGGGAGGAAGGGGCATAGAAGGAGGATTTCCATAACTGCTCTTTCCTAAGAAGTAGAAAAAGGCCCTCATTTATTTGTGTACAACACATTCTCATGCAGAGAGGGACAGAGGTGGAGTTGGAGGGCACACTGAATATAAATTATATGTAGGTGTTCCAATGTTAAAAACAAGCTGCACTCAAGAAGCACTGTCACTGTAAAGATAATACCGAAAAGCAACCTCCAAGGAATGGTAGGAAACAGACAAAAGATTCATTGTTCATCTCTTGGAGGAGATAAGATGTAAGTAAGTAGCAATTTGGACAGAAAGAAAAGGTAAGCAGGGAGGAGCTGAGCTGCACTAAGCCAGGCTCTCCCCCTCCCCAGTACTAATTAGCTCATTGCCAGGATCTCTATGAATAGACACCTTGTGATATTCCCAGCGAGCAGGTTTTCTCACAGGTTTAGAAAGCCTCGGTAGATAACCCCTGCAGCCCCTTTTGGCCTCTATAATCTCCAGAAGATAACCGCAAGCTACAAAGTGAATATTATGGTGCAGAATTCAATAAGAAATCCACTCCTTATTTCAGTTACTGTCCCATGACTGCAGGCTATTACTACCATTTTCTAAAGATTTAACTTGAAAAGTTTTCAGTTATTTTATTTAGCCTGTGTTGCAGACATGCGTTTATTGACCTTACTGCCACTTTCAAATGTGAGCACTTTAACAGTACCTTAAAAAGTGCTTGAAGACCCTTTGGAGGACACCAGATGATGACTGTGAGTGTTTATGTACATATTATCATTCATATTAATTTAAATGTACATCTTCATATCTAGTTTTAGACATATTCCTTGCTGCATTAAATGTTGCCAGTAACTTATGAAACAGAGGTGAAAAGAGTAAGACATGTAGTAATGTCTGTAGACTTACATACCATTTTGTCTTAGTTATCACCGCTCATTCATCCATCACAGTGATTTCTTAGTTAATTTCTTTGATTTGTCACAGATGCTGTGTCATCTGGCCCTCAAGAAGAAGTGGATCATATCCAAGATCTTACAGAGAGCAAGTCAAGACTTTTGGGATTACTTCCCTGTACAAAAGACATGAGGGAACAAAATCCAAATGAACCCAAAGTATTAAAGTAGCAATGAATGAAAACATACGTCAATTCATCTTAATTTTTTTTTCACTTGAAACCTTTTTTCTGATTTGGTGTTACAACTTGTCCAAGTTACACGAGACAAAGGATTCACACCTGCTGATACCAGGCTTGGCAGCAGCTTTACTGAACAAATAATTCCTTCCTAATTTCTCGTTACTGCTTTACTTCTTGTAAGCATCAATGCACCGCCAACTTGCAGACACAACAGATGTAAAATTTATGTATGTACTATGACACATTAGAGCAAATTTAGATTCCAGCTGTTTCACACTTTAGCTGTATTGGAACACTTGCTGAAAATTAGGATAACCCATTAAAAATAGTGCCCAGTCATCATAACACTCTTCTAGGGATTGCAGTGTTCTCGAGCTATGTTCAGTCTAATAAATTTGGTAGACATGAGAGTAAAACTCGGCTTCAGCATGTTTTACCACATTACTACTATGGGACCTAGAATTTGAATCTAGTGTTCTTGCAGTCATGATAGTTTTACAATAGTTTTCACATAATTAACTAGATGGGTATGATAACATCTATATAGCTTCCAGAGTTATACTGTGTTAACCATACTTTAGCCAGATCTTTATGTTTTAAAAAATATGGGTTTGGGACAGTGTTTTATCAGGTTGCCTTACTCAAATGTGCTCTCCACAGCAAAATAGTAATTTTTTTCTGTTCTAGCTCCTGGAACTGTAACACGAATAGGAAATTCTACTCTCATTTACAACCACACAGGGCAAACTGCCAGAAGTTTGTCTGTTCTCTTTCTCCAGAGTCCAGTCCACTGAAAGGTGAATCTTCTTATCTTACATGTGGTCCAGACAGCCACAGTTGCTGGCAAAATTCACAGATGCTGAATGAGAGAGCTGTGCTCCCAAGAAACAGACAAAGGCTGAAAGCCTGGAACTGGCCAGTTTTCAGGTCTCTCAGAGTGTTGCATCATCCTAAAGAAACCCTGCAGCAGAAGTGGGATTAGAGACTGTGCATGAGAGCTCCCATCTGCCAAACTAACAGTAAAAATATACAGACTTGGAGAAAACATTTTAAACCTATTATAACCAGATGTTACAATTCACCCTTCAGGTCTATGCATTGTTTCACCTCTATCTCAAGGTGAAGGAGATAATTCTGGTCCTTCACTCTCATTTGTACAGATACCTGCTTTCTAGCCTGAAAAGACTGTTCAGGCTTCCCTCCAACGTTCTGTATTAGGATGAACAGTTACAAGAATATGATCCAGTCACATGTAGGTTTTCCCAGACAAGCAAGAAGCAAGCTACCATTTGACAAGCAAGAGAAAAGTGAAAATGCAGGACTGTAACTTAAATTAGCTTTTGTCTTTACATTCCATGGCATAAATGGTACTGCACACCCAGGATGGTGTTTCTGTGGCCAGGTGGAATATTACTACTAATTCCTCTGTGACTGGATTACTTATGGGCTTGAAATGAGGCCAAAATCTTTTTCCTGCCCTTTAGGATGAGATCATCTCATGGACAAGGAAACCATCGTAGCCCATCAGAGGAATGTGCATGTCTTAGTATTAGGACAGAACTGAAACTCAGAAGAAAAAAAGGGCCTGGTAATTAAACATTCTCCAAGGCTACTGAAAATCAAAAGCACAGTTTCCTGCTCCATCCCAGATTTTCTGCATCATCCCTATTTGGTCCAGAATAACACACACCAAGCTTTTCATCCACTTCTGTAAACTTTGGGTCCCATATAGAATCATAGAATCATAGAACAATT
>NW_009711231.1:17714-39499 GCF_000703405.1 Apaloderma vittatum | reverse complement strand
CATCGGCCTTTAGGGGTCCCTAAGCACAGAGTCTGAGCAATAAGGTATAACTTCATACTCCAAATGTACAGTCCCGCTTTTCTCCCTCTCCTAGCATTTTATACAGCTTCCCCGCGATTCTGACGTTCAGCTCTCCCAGGCCTAGTGGTGCCCTGTGAGGGAACCAGCGGCCGCTCTGCCCCGCTCCGGGCCCGCAGCCGCAGCGGAGAACCGGCCCCAGCAGCGCTCGGAAGGGCGGGCGAGGACAGGCTGGGCCTGGGGAAGGTCCAGAACACACACTGAGACAGGTCGGAAAAGCCTCTCAATCGAAACGGATGCTGTAAAGTCAGCTCTTGAATTTTTGAAAAGTTTTACCAAAAGCCCCCCAACCAGCAGTTGGAAGCACAACGGGGAGACTGGCTCAGAGGCTGGGACTGTGCCGTAGCGGGGAACGAGGAGTGTGCACATCCCTTGTTCAGAAAGGGACAGCAGGGCAGATTGCACAGGAAAATCATAAAAGGCCCTAGTACCTTTTTCCTAATGAAAAAGTGGGTGTGCCATATTTGCTGCTAGCAAAACCAGGGAGAAACGGCCTGAAAGCGTAAAGAAACAGAGCAACGTGCAGAAGGATGAATGTCATAGTCTTTGAAAGGAAGCAGAACAACACAGCAGTGACAGCAGACAAGAATGCACACCTCAGGTATTTCTTTCAAATCTCTTAGGGAATTAATGTGAGGGAAAACACAGTTTTGAGGATTCAGCAGTTTCTTAATAAAACTATTTCTTTAAGGGAACATGTGTAAATTATACAATGCAGAGGAAAGAAGAGAAGTAAACTAAGAACCCCAGGCAAAGCACAGGTTCTTTAATGGCCTTAAATACAAGAAAGCATACACAAACTAGGCCAGTTTTTTAAGGTTGTGCATCTAAAAGCACATCATGAAGACAAAGGAGCACAGAATTATTACTGAAAATTTTAGAGACCAAAAAAATTAATGTTTCTTTTGTTCAGTTTGGCACGATCAAGACAGCTACTGTAAAAAAAAATGGAGTATAACCTCAAGCTGGAATAAAGAAAGGCTGGTTTATAGGATACTTGAATCAGTCATTTTTATCTGGTAAATATTTTCAGCTCGGATGAAAAGTTATCCTTGAGGGTTTAGAGAACTGACTGAAGCAATCTCCAGTTAATTAGTGGTCAACTATATTGGAACTTGGAGAAAATGAATGGGTTTCCAGGAGACTGATAGAGCTTGGCCATTTTTCTGAATTTAAGCAGGAGTAAGGAGAGGACAGAATACAAGCTATATAATTAAGCTGTCTAATCAATAATTACATGAGAAATCATCTAAAATAAGAACTCAAACTGAGTAGCTAGACATGAATTTCCAAGAACAAGGGTTCATGCAATCGTGTTTTCTTAAACAACAGGAAACAGACCATGTGGAGAAGTGAATAAAGGTGGCTGAAGTTCCAGATGCCTTTTTGGCATTAATAAGGCTTAAGACATCTTCTCATGCAAATTAGTGAAACTTAACTAGATGAAGCTTAAATGCATTGGGTCCAAGTTTTGTTGAAACAGCTATCAATTGTTCAAACACCATTGCTGTGTTTAGTAGCGTTTCATAAAGCATTTCCCAGGGCCAGCACTGCTCATCAGTTTCATCCATGACCCTGATAATGTGTAAGCTTTATTAATATTAGCAGATTAGAGTAAGAGAAGCCGCAAGGATACTAAAAACATAACTGCAATTCAGACTGAAACAGCAGACCAGGGAAAATGAAGCTTAAAAATGACACATGCAGGAACAAGCAGGTAGGACTCTGTTACACTGGATAACAAAATGAATGCAAGTTGACATCTCCTGACGCTGAAGAATCAAGTATTGTAATGGATGTATGAAGAGGACTTTAATCCATAAGACTTATCAACCAATCCTTCCAGTCTAATTGGCACAGAGGGGCCCTGCTTGGGATGCTGTGTCCAGCTTGAGGCACTTCAAGACAGATTCAGACTGAAAGAAGCAAGCAAAGAGCCAGAATGATGAGGTGCAAAAAATAAAATTTACGAGACAAGGCTGACTGAACAATCTGGGGCTGTCTTAGATATAGCAAAAGAGACTGAGAAGAGAGATGCAAGAACTACATTGTTTTCTTTGCTTATAGTGAGAAGGCCAAGCAGTATTTGACTTGAACTGCAGCAACATTTAGTTGGATATTATAAATAGCTTTCTCATGCTAAGTATAATTTATCACTGGAAGAGATTACTTGGAGAGTTCATCACTGGAGGCCCTCATAAACCATTCAGAAACACTTATCAGAAATAATTCTGTATGGTTGAGTCTACAGAGGAGTAAAGAGAAGCAGCAACTGACCTCTCAGAAATTAGCCTAATCTAATTTCTTAAGCCACGAATAGAAGATCATGGGGAATTCAGTTCATATTTTATGAACATTCAACATTTCTCCAGTTGTGTCCCTAATGGAAAGTGTTAATGCAGATAAAGTTGTAAATGGAGAATGACTCAGTTAAATCAACGTTGTGCATGGATAGTCTGAGGTCACTTTCATTCTGAATCCATACCAGGGACTAAGCATAGTTTGACTTTTTAAGTCAAAAGAAATTTATTTCCTAGGCATGACTTGTAGCGACCACATATTTAAAATCCACATTTCTTTGCTGTTCACAACAAATTAACGTATTACTCTGAAGGGAGAAAAAGAGGACTCGAAGAAGTTAAAAGTTACCAAGATACAGACATACAAACATTGCATATTGTCAGTGCAAAATAAAAGAATCTACTACATGTGAATTGTGACTTTTCATTAAAAGTGTGTCCTTTTCTCATCCTTTTTTCATCAAGTATGCAAGCACAGGTGCACCATGACACAAGTAAGTATCTGAGGATACATGCTCTTTGCTTATGACTCAGTAGTAGCTACAAAGAAACTAGGACACATTCTCATTATACTAGTCTAGATCGAGTTCTGTACACAGTACAACTGCCGTTGTATTTGATTCTTCTGCTGCCAAAAGAGACCTTTTCTCATTTTTATGGGGCACACAGATAAGTACAAACAATCTCCCCCTATACAGATTTTTCCAAGTCTCTATAAAATAAGTGCTAGCTAACCTTTGAAGACCTGTGTAACGTAACGCAGGGGAAAACACTGGACCCAACTAGTATCTGAGCTTTGCCCTTGTGTAGCAACAGTCATTTGAATACACAGGTAGTTGATAAGCATCATCTGGAAAGTCTGGCCTCCCATACTTTCCCTGGCAGACTTCCTGGAGATTTCATGATACACTGACCTCTCCTCCCATCTAAGGGCAGTGCTGAATATACAACATGCACATTCATTTTTTCTCTCCAGTCTTCTTCAAATAAGCACGTTATACTCCCACATATGAAGGTCATCTCTCATATTACTGACACTCTGAAAACCTACAGCGATGTAAAGAAAAACATATAAACCAAGGTAGGACAGTTGAGAAACTGAGATCTTCAGCAAACACTGTAAACCTTCATTGTCATTATTAAATATATACTTCAAATATAATCAAATGCTTCTAACTTTATTTCTCTCAGTTACACAGTTTAACACTTTGCATAAACTGTTTGTCTGATGGGTTTTGTTTTACGAATACACATGTGTATTGGAAAATATTTATATGCCCAATGTAGCATTTCTGGTAAAACTTCTTATGGCCACCTAGTGGCCTAAATGGAATCAACTTAATAAAAATATTTAGGATTACATGAAGATTCCCCTTATCTAAAAATAAAACAAAAAGTACAAGTTTCATAGCTTTTGCATATATTTAAGATATAAATACTAATTTCTTTGCACAGTACATCCTTTAACACAATCTGAGAAATCAAATGGGGGAGAGCGCAAATTTTATGTGAAAAAACTAATAACAGAAAACAAAATTCAAGTGGCCCTTAAAGAAAGAAAGAAATGAAGGGAGCAAAATATGAATTGAACCAATTATCTGAATGCATGAGTAAGTAAATAATCATCTGCACGATGGTCACAAGTGTTATTAAATCTGTATGCAAGAACAAAAGGTACCATTAAATAGAGAAAAAAAAGAAAGCTAAATGCTTGCATAGTATGAAATGTTATGGAAATTCACCTGTTGTCCCCATTTTCAATAACTTAAATGAATATCACTTAAAACATCACACAGATTAAAGACATCTGTATATATTTCAGATTTCAATATTAATGCCAAAAATACATAGTATGATTTTACATAGGATTTATGCTACATTAGAACACTAAAGACAAACATCACTTGAGTATTAAATGAAACATTAAATATTAAATAACTGAAAAATAAAATAAAAAGTGTAAACACTAAACTAACTTGGGAATTTGCTATTGCAACACATCCAATGAAGTGGTTTTAAACAGTACAAAAAGATTAGATTTAAGTATGTTTCCAGTCTACTTGGAATACACAAAGCTCATTCCAGAAACCTTTTAAAAACTGGTCCAGGATCACGCAAGAACCTTCTTTCTCTTGAGCGCTATTTTCATTCCTTTACAGACTTAACTTTATACTCTTTTCTCTATCAATCTTCGCTTGTAAGGAGTAATCAACAGTAAAATGAATGCTTTAGTTTGCCACTGTTTGCTAGCATCTTGGTGAAAACTGAGGATTTGTTGGAGATTCAGTGTAAGATTTGAGTTCGTATGCAGCGCCGCTATCAACTTCCATGGATTTCCGGGAAAATAGGAGCCTTACATCTCTGTGGAGGTAGATCTTTCCAGATTTAGAACTCTGGAACCTGAAAAGACACAGATATCTCTATTATCTAAACCAATAGATTCATCTTTAAATAGTACTGAATCAAATGTGTTCCTTTAAAAGATTAAGGCCGAAACAAATTTGAACATAGCAAATCAGTTAGTTGAAATTAAAGGCAAAAGAATAACCTAACATTTTAAATCTACTTTGTTTTCTTCAGCATTTAAAGGTTCAGTTCCTAATCACTAACACAGTGCCCAGCTTTGAAAGTGGCACAGAATATTTGAAGTTCACACTGCTATTATGTATGTCAAAGATTAAAGTTCTTAGGCAAGAAACTTTCTTCTGCGAGCAATCCTGAAAATGCCCAAAGAGTGGTCGAAGCACACAGAAAAGGGAAGGTTCAAATATCAACAAAAGCATATGTACGTATCAAATACACATTTCTGTGCTGGCTATCATATAGACAGATTTCATTGCTCTCTTTACGAATGTACCAGCAAGAAGTTTACTACTGCTTTATGCCACGTGCCAAATTCAAGTCCAACTCGAGAAGCAGTAGGTATGAGGCAGACAGACAGACAAAGTTTTTTGTACTGAAAATGGAGCTATTTCAAAGTGACTCCAGTACACTGGCCCAATCGTCAAAGTGAACGAACAGCAGCCGACTCCTGAGCCCATTTATCTTTTATGCTGTGGCCAAACAGCCCAATTCAGGTCCTCCAAACCTTCCGGGAACGTGCCAGTTCCACCATCCCTGAGATTTAACTACTATATATACAGACGAGATCTATGTTTCAGAGAAATGTATTCTGTAAGTCTTCATCTGGCAAGACTCTCTAATGTCCTTCCCTCGACCAGGAAAGGCAGAAGAGCCTAAGACGCATTCCTTGTGGTAACTGAACTTGATGTCACTACCACTGGGCCACGGTAAGGGACAAAAGCTATTGTCACAGTAACAGAAACAAAAAAGCTATTGCAATGACAAAATGATACCATTACAAATGCCGAGAGAGCAGTGCACATTATATTATCACGTGTATTACAATTTGCACATATTTTTAATAAGCATTTGCTCATTCACTCCACTGAAGCAAAAGTAGTATCTTTAGAATAAACCTAGCTATAATCAGACGGAGAGGTAGGAGAGAAAGCTAAAGAAGATCCATCATCTGGAGCAGGTAGGTTGTAGAAACGGATTCTGTGCCCGCACTTCATTCAGACAAGCGATGCAGAATAGCCTGTAGTCATCCCCACAGTCAGACAAAAGAAAATTTTGCTCCCTAGATACAGCTGTCAAGGGCATTACATGTGACAGGATCCAGCAGAACGGTCCTACTGGTTCCCATAGAGCTCCCATCCATCACTATTTATTTGCTTGGTGCTGTGAGACAAAGATTCTATCTTAAGATTCTGGAGGAGAGCACAAGAAGGAAGTGTGGAAGAGGCAAGGGAACACCCCATACAGTTAATTCAGCATGTAGCTCATAAGACATTTTAAAATGAAAAAAATTATTGAAGGATCTTTTGCAGCAAAAGTATGATTGAAATTAATTCATATAGAATAGATAGATCTAGTTATCAAAGCACCATCAGAAAGTAGAGCTCATTTCCCATTTTACACATGGATTCATCAGAAAATAACTAGCAAGGTGTATCTTTAAACTTCTTAAGCTTCCTGTTTTCTATTAGTGAGAATCCTGCAAGACTCCCTTTGCCCAGTAAATACCACTGCAATGTGGCTTTTCTGAGCATGACACTTCATGAAGACTGAAAGATGAATGGGAGACAGTAACAAGAGGTTCAGGGGATTCTTCTCATCTCTGCTTCCATCACCTTTTATTTTTTTCTTTGAGAAATGTTTACTGTAGTAATTGGGATTTACAAATATTGGGGTTTATACATGCAAATACATTGGAATAATCAAGAGACAACCATTACACACACTTGCGGTGTGGTGATGGAGTGGCCAGGATGGGACTGGCTCCAGAGCTGTAGCAGCTCCAGCAGTTCTGTGCAAAGGAATCAAGAAAAACACCACAGAGGTCTCTGAGAGATGGTGTCCTAGGAGCAGTTACAATAGACAAATACAGGAGGGCTTAAACACACAAATATTAGACAAGCTAGAAAGTCTGTCAGAGGAAAGAAAGTGATAAACACTACTGAAGAAATGGCAAAGAACAAACCCCCTATATATTTTATAGGCCATCAAAATTCCAAAAGAACAGAGCAAGCCACCGAAACAGGATCTAGCAGGATGATCACAAAAACATACGTAGCAAGACATGTTTTGCAAGTGGAAAAGTCTATACAACACAACCTACAAAGTCTGTAAGTAAAATCATAAGGGCAAGGATACAAATTTCTAGAACAGGGAAAATGCTGAGAGATCAGAAAGATTAAAAAGCAACTAGTAAATCAGTAATAACAGGTATCTTCAGCTTCCACCAGTAAGTGTATCATATGCCACATTTGGAAAATATTTTTTAAAAGTGTTTCTCAACACCTTGAGGAATCACTACTTTTAACAAACACTTTCAAGCTTACCCTCCACCTTGCCTTTAGTAACAACCCCTCTTTAGCTTGTAAGCAACAACAATTATGCTCCATGCTATTAAAAGAGGCAATATGTCAGTAACTAAAGCTGTTGACCAAGCTTTAAAAACTTGAAAAACGCTGAGCTGTGGGCAGGTTAACTGTTTAACTGCCTTTTAAAGGGGTGCCAGAATGTGACCTAGAAACCAACGGACGGTTGTCACCCTCCTGGTGCTGGGCAGAAACGAGACATGAGCAGAGCTGGACTCACAGCTCTTACACGCTCATGTAGATTTAATTACTACACACAAAGAAACATTGCTTCATACACAACAAAAAATTTATACCCAAATCATCTTCAAGGAACTGAAAGCGCAGGTGCAACTCTTGATTTTCTTAGAGTGAATAAAGCTCTGCTGTCCAAGCAAGCTACGTTTTATATCTCAATACTGTACCTGTGGGTACAAATCCAGTCTAACAGCACAATAATGACAATATACCATTCATAGTATTGAACGGTATCTCAAACATGCAAGCCTGCATACACAATAAACCTGGCACTTCAGAAAAGACGGTTGTAGGAAATGTGGCGGCCAGTGTTAAGCTCCAGACCTATGCAAGCATTTTTGCTGAATTACCACTTGAAAAGAAGCTTTCATAATGTGAGTGCTGACAACTGTGATTAAGGCCTCACAAGCAGATGCAACCACAATGCAGCTTGCGGGTGGTGACTTCATTTGCGTTTTTGAGCAAAATTTCAACATGTAAGCTTAAGATGCCTGTTTCCAGCAACTCCTGCAACTAAAACTGAAATGCTGTTCTAAGGCCACTTAAGTAATAAAAACCAAAAATAATCTTAATAGTTTAAAGTTTTTAGGTGTGTAAGTTTTCACTAAAATGAATCTGAGGAGATATTGCTGCTTTTAAAAATGAAGTTTTAAAACTATCTTATATACAAATTAATATACCAAGACTTTTCAAGCTCTTACAATTAAAATCCAGAAGGCTACTAGATTGTCAACTGACTAGTTTGTAAAATCTGAAGTATTCTGTGTAATAAGCCACAAGACAGATCAACATAAACTACTGTAATGTGTCAAGGAGTTTCGCATTTTTTCCATTATGAGAAAGGACCTGCTGTTTGGGTTCATCTCTGAAGCAAAAAACTCCTGACGTGCTGCAGGTGTTCACTGTCCAAAGTAAGCAGCTGAGCATTGTAATTGTCAGTTTGTTTTTCCAGCCAGAAATGGATACACTTCCAACTACACATTGTAAATCTGTGAGTTAATCCCTACCAGAGGTCTGAAAGCTGAGCTAAATTGTACAGATATTTCAAAACTCAAAGCATCAGAACTGCTACATTTCTGTCTCTCAGCAGGTCAGAAATAAGAAGGTCATGAGAGAAGACTTTGCGCTATAAAAGACAACACAGACGAAAGCAGGTTTGCCTTCAAAAAGAAGTAATTATCGAGTCTGTCTACAATAAATTTACAAACTACATTGAAGCAGAATTGAGTCCACTACTCTTCATGCCTGTACACTGGACCCAGTTGGCCAGATCTTTGCCCACCTCTGCAGCTGATGCCTGTCTCCAGCTCTGCCGCATCAATTAGATCAGCAATACAAGTGAATAAAGCCTTTTATTTGGGGTACACTTTTTCAGAATTTACCTCAGAAGAAAACATTTAGAAGGTGGTTAAGTTAGACATGGCAAGGTTTACTGTGGCCTGAAAGGGTGAATTTGAATCCATGCTAAATTCAGAATGAAAACACAGGTCAACAGCCTCATCATGATGCTATTTTCACATGCCAGAAAAACCAACATGTATTTTTTATGACTGTCAACTTTCATTTAATGGGAAACCTTGGCCTGGAATCACTGCTTTGAAACACAAAGCTATGTTTCAAATGTCTGCCGGCTAGAAATCAATGCCACTAAATGGGGAAAATAATACATACCAGAAGTAATTCTACAACAAGTTAAAGAGAAAAGCATAAGAGATTTGGTTTCGTTCTGTTTGCTCGCTTCAGCATGTCAGCCACCGTCGAGTTTCCAAGTGCTGCAATGAAAGCAGCGGGTCTGCACGTATGTGGTTTGCTCAGTTCAACAATGCAGGCAAAAGTCTGCAAACTGCACAAGGACAGAGTCTATCCATCATTCCTCCTTTGTTTCAAACTGCAGTCTCCGAAACATCCCGAGAGCAGCACGGTATCTGGTTTCAGGCAGTGCTTTGTAAATCATTTAAGGAAGATTGTGTGAATATTTTATAAAGTGAAAGGCATTATCAGTGGTATTGCATCATGAAATAGGTAGCTACATTTTTACCACTAAACACTGTATGTTTCGGAGCAACTCAGAACACTTTTCACATTGCAAGCTGTTCTAGTGAAGGGCCGTGTGTACAAGACATTTGGCTTTTGCCCATGTAACATCCTAATTATTTCCTGTAACCTCAAAAAAAGTACATTGGATCCAGCCAGAATTAAATCTCTTTTGCTAAGAAAAGAATTAAGCTTTAAAAGGCTATACAAAATACTGCAATGCCAAGAAAGAGCTTTATATTTTAACTTTATTTCTCCCAAGCAGACATTATTTATTAGCTCTTTTCCCTCTACTGTCTAGCTTAAAGACCAAGTTAAAAAGCATTCTTCTTTAAAAAGAAGTCTCTAGAGAGAAAGGCTGATTGGGAAAGAAATCATGAGATAAATCTCGGTATTTGTTTTTTGTGGTTTTGGTTGGTTGGTTTTGCGTTGGGTTTTTTGTTGTTTTTGTGGGTTTTTTTTTAACTCCGAGGAACTTACCTCAGATGTATGAGGTAGCGTAATAGCCTTTCTTCAGTCTGTTGAATATTTTCTTTATTGACAGTTCTCTTGATTTCTCTTCTCACAGGAACAGAAAAAGTTCTTTGCCGTAGGAATGTTTGATGATTAGCTGGCATTTCTCTCAAGTCATAGATCACCACAAACATCTTCACCACAGTTTTGTTAGGGTTAAATAAGGTCTGAAAAGACAAATAGTTCAATGCAATACCCTACAGAGATGACAAATTTTTTCTAAAATCTAACAAACTCCACCTGCCAGAACAGTCACCCTCCTCTATGCATTTTGTTCCAGTGCCATATAGAAACCTTCATGTAAAAACATTGCAACACTGTACAGTTTTTTCTGGGTTTCAATACTTCAGCTACTAGTGATTCCCATTTTTAAGTATAATGCTAAACACAGCCTAACGTGAATGAAACTCTAGTATATGATTACTATTAGTTTGCTAATCTGCATCCCCATTTTTATTTGGCCAGCTTTTTGTCTACACCATTTTCTAGACACAATATGCTCCCAGGAATCATAGTGGCGGGCTCCACTTTTAAACCTAAAATTACCAATGAGTTCTTACAAGAAAGAAGCAGATTGTTTGCTCTGAGCAATGACTGCAACTTACTTTACTTTTAGGTGGTGTTAAAATGTTACAAAATTTAGACACAACTGAGTATTTCATCTTAATCCCTTTAGAAGGATCTCAGAATTTGGACTGTGGCCTAATTACTTCTATATTACTTCTTCAAAGCCATGGTTTCCCCAGCTATTCTGAATCTGTAACTGATTTTAAGTCTCTTCAGAGCACAGAAGGATTCAAAGGTTGGGTGTCTTTTTTGTCCCACAAGTTACAGATTTCTACTTTGAATAACTACAATACCTACAGAGATGCACATTTCCACTGCTAGCTTCATGCTCATCTCCAATAACCTCATCTCCTCTGTATGACTTCCTTGATATTAGTGGTTTCAAGGCACCTGTATCTGCTGAGTACGTACCACTTGTATTGTTCCTGAAGGCGGTACCCGGTAACCCCTTTTACCAAGGGACTCTAAAGTAATTACACCCTAGAGGAAAAAGAAAAAAAAAGACACACATTTAGTTCACAGAGAGATATGAACAATTCAAAATGTGCTATTCATGTAATTGTAGTTATTCAAAAAACAGTCAGTAATGTACAAAACCTAAAAACAGAGAAGGCAATGCATTTAAGATGCAGTTAAAAATCAACAGTAAGGGCTTTACGGATAGTTTGGCAGATCATTAAAAGCTGTGCAATAAGGGGCACATCCTCCTCTTGAAATAAGATCCAGGTTTCCACATCTTCAAACTAGCAGCCAAGGAGCTATGGCAGAAGAGCTTTCTTTCCAAAACAGCTCATGAGTTAAAACGGAAGATTCATCTCCTCCTTTCCATTTTTGTATCACCTACAACTGCACTAACTACATCCCAAATCTCACAGAACTAATTTCTGCTTTTCAAAGGCAGCAGGTGCATTTAATCTTCCATTCTAATCCAAACTTTAGGGACAATGACATCTGTTTTTGTCACAGCTGTGATCTACAGGGCACCCGAGTGTCCCACACAGCCTGTAACCACTGAGGCCACCCTTGGGGTCCTGCTGAGAGCACAAGTCCCATTAACCCGCAGCGCACAACTGCTGTGCCCCACTGCACTGCACTTAACAAAACAAACAAACAAACAAACAAAATCCAACCAAAAACCAAAACAACCCAAACAAACAACAAAGAAAAAGAGCCCAGAGCAGAGAAGCTAGCTATGCACACAGAAACAATGTTTCTGATGATGGAGGCACTACACAAATGTTGTATTAATCCTGGGAGACTCAGCCATAAGAGCATGTTTAGAGCATGTGGAAAAGCCTGAAACAATGAAACCCAGCTAGGAAAATAAGCAATGGGTACTTTAACTATTTGAGGAACGTCAGAATCCCTTTGCCTCCTGAAAAATCACTATAAATAATCCAGAAACATGAAAGCAAAACAAGAGATACTCCTTAGGAGAAAACACAGAAGTTTATTACTCAAACTTAACTTACAAAGCCATTTCATTTTCTGAATTCTTTTAAAACCAGGTCAGAAATATGTTAAGTGCTACGAACTTCAAGTCTAAATATTGTGAGATTCAAATGTTTAATGCTTTACTTACACGCTTAAACAGACTATTTACCATATTTTAGACAGACATACACATATGAAAACCTCTAAAATAGATCTGTCACTCAGGTAACCCTGAGGTCCCTTAACAGGCATTCAGAACCAATCTAGCCATCTGATTCAATACTAGCATACAAGGCATCTTTTGCTTTTTACAAGGCAGCACTTCACACATGCAAAGCCCATGCTGTTGTTGTAGAAATGTGCAACAGAACTGGCACACAGATACTGAGAACACAAACACTGTGTCGGTGCAAACATGAGCAAACCACACAGCTTGTGAGAGTGCCGCGTGTCTCGCCAGCGCAGACATTTTAAAAGAAAGGGCTGAATAACTTCTGAGCCTAAGGTCTCCATCACCGATTCTCCCTCAGCCTGCACCTAAGCCACTTGCTGGCAGGGCAGTTAGTTGCCCAGGACAGCTGCTTGTTGGGACAACAAATATATCCCACTAAATCCGGCTATTGCTTCATTGCCTATTTTAAATTGGATGGACAAAAACAGATAGTGGGCGTTGATGACTCCAGTGTGGAGGGAGGCAAGTACGTTCAGTATCCCAAGGTGAGAGCAGTTGGGATGGTGGGACAGAGCAATTGGAGGAAAAGCACTAGTCAGGGAAAGAAAGAGGAGACTGGAGAATTCCATCATAAGCACCTGAAAATAACCCAGGTCCCTGCAAATTCCTCATTTCCTGAACCCTTTCTGAGCTCTTGCTCTTCACCTCCACCTATAAGAATTTATTAAAAATAAACCCAACCACACACTTACCATGTAAGGAGAGGGTGCATTATCATCTGAAACGCTGTAGAATGACACTTCAACTGGCAGAGTCATGTGCGTGGGACAAAAGACTCCACTTGCTCCCACTTCTGCTGTGAAACCCTCCACGACACCGAGTGGGTCTAAGCGAAAATTCAGGACAGATTCCTGTAAAACAAAACACGCACAGCTTAAGCTGGGAACACCTCAAATAATATATAGCAAAACTAAATAGCAAGGAAATAAGTTTATGTAAGAACTTGGAGCTTTCATAAGGTGAGCTGACAAGAATCAACACTGAGGAAAAAACGATGACAAACAGCAGAACATTCAGCCAGATAACAGTGGTTTAAGAGAACACATCATCCAAACCCAGTCTGCATCCTACTGAAACTGGTGCAAAAGCCCACAGAGAATTTTACTGCAGCAGGAGCTCTGCATGATTTTCCTTGACATACGACATGAAAAAAGTAATAATCTAAAATCTGTAACTTTCCTCAATGTATTCACTCCATATTTCACAAATACGGAGCACGACACAACCCGTTAATGCACTAGCTATTAGTTGTTGATATTTAATTCGCTACATGAAGTGAAAAGCTGGAGACTACACTTCAGATACATTCTGTTTATGTAACACAGCTTTTGTGACACATTAAGTAGACTTAAAGAATGAAAACGTAAACCCTTTCCTAGGTATATACATTATAAACACAAACGATTACTGGTTTTTAAATCTCACTTATGTCAACAGAACACCTCGTAGCTTGATCATAGTGGGAAAAGAAAGTTAGAAGCAACTCATTGCATCTGAATCTCTGAGACAGATGATGTCTGGGGCATATGTGCCTTAAAAGCTGGAAAATCAAGCACATTTTATTCAATTTCATTATGACCTTTTACACTGTAATGAGGCTGGAATTATCCACAGTAATGCACTTCTAAAAGCAGTACAGAAGAATAATAAAAATACCACAAGAATTCTAGAGAATATGCAATACCTCAAAGTTTCCCAGAAGGCTAAGACTTGTTACTGGTGGCGCACTAGAACTTAGAAATGGTTTCTCATGGCTCTCTGGATCACTGTCTCTGTTTATACATTGTTGTGGGCTATTAAAAAAAAAGACAATAAAAATAGAGGATTAACACATTTGCTTTTGTCTTCTGCATATAAACAGCTCTAGAGAGAATAATTTACTTACTATATTACAAACTGTTGTTGTTATAAGTAATAGTTGAACATTGCCCATTAATACTTCATCAAAACTTTTTCTACTTAACTCAGAAAATACTTTCACATGTTTTGCATTTCAAGAGATAAAGACAATAAAAATTTAGATTGTTCATTAACTCTATTAGCAAGAACCAAAGTATCAGATTATTTGCTCTTGCATGCAGGTATTTTCGTCTCATATCCTGAAATTCCCAACATCAAACGACCATACTGAAAGCTGGTTTTGTTACACGTACTAATGTACATAAAAGGTCACAGCTGGTCCCTTTTAAAGTTAAGTTCTCTGAACAAGGTAAGGAGAAATGCTTAACCTGTTCAACACCAATAAGAAAACAACACAAAAACAACACTGATTTTTGAAGAACAATTACTATCACCTGCACAGGACAGAGTTCATCCCAGCAGCAGCTCTCGGACCACAGTTATGTCCTAGAGCTGTGCTAGCCTGGACACCCCACTGGCAACTGAACTGCCAAGCCTTATTTCAAAACAAGGGTTCTTTTTTGAAAGACACCCATTTTTTGTCCTTGCTAACATGCTTTGTTGTGGCATGCATTATATCTCCCCCAAAATTCTTAATATTTCTGGTAAATAAAACATACCTTCTTGCAGACAGACATTTCAACTGCAGCAGTGATGAATCCAGATCAAAGCACCCAGACTGGGTTTTCCTTTGAGGAACCTCAAGAGGGAAAGAAGATGCTAGTTTGAAAACTGTACCTCTCTAGCAAGGACGTTTTAGCCAAGCGAGCACAAGTTTTATGTATGAAAACAGAGCAGTAGAGAGTAATTCCTGCACTTTGTGAAGAATATTCTAAAACTATTAATGCCGAGACTGCAAATGCTGATTAACAGGAAGTACTTAAAGACTCATTCAAGAGGCTGACGTCTCTTTGGACTGGTACAGAACATTACTAATAAACAAGCTATAACAACTTCCATCCAAGTTTCCTGAAAATATGACAGCCTTTACAAGCACTAAAGAACAAAACACATCATGTGTTGACTACAGAACACCACTACGTCAGTAGTTTCAGCAGGGACTGCCTTTTTTTTAAAAGCTCCCAGCAGCCTACCAGAAACTGTAACGCTTCCCCAGTGTCTGTCTGTCTTATCACAGCAGCTTTGTACCACTTTGCTATTCAATGACATCCCTGATTGCTGAAGAATATATGGCACAAACTGTTCACAGACACAAAAGCTTTGGAATAATAAGCAATCAGGTATTAATAACTCACACAAAAACTCTTAAATGACAAAAAAAGGTAGCTTACACTTAAACCGCTAAGCTGCAGAATGGTTTCTTTTGTGCTCTAAAAATAGCACCAAATCATTTTTTGCCATAGAATTTTCTAATGTCACCTTTTGCTAAACTTGACAGGATCTCAACAACTACCTCTAATATTTTCTTTTCCAGAATTATGGTTGAACTTCATTTGAGTATTAACTCTCAAACTTCCACTTGCAAGAGTTTTCACTCTGACGCTGAAAGTAAACACACACACTTCACCTACACAATTTGTAAAATTTTCTATCACATACAGATACTAAAAGAACAAAAGACTTCCTTTATCATTTAAAAGATAAATTATTATCTCAACAATAACTTACAGGACTTGAAAGCAGAGGCAATCCAGTTCTAGGATGAAAAGCCTTGGTTGAAGTTCCATCCAAGGATCGAAAATTGTGTTTCCGACATATATTTGTGTGTTTTAGAGATGGTGCTTTCTGTCAGCAAAACAAATTTACTTAAATTATCCATGCGATATTCCAATAACCTATCATGGTAATACTTCACTTGCTGTAACAGAGAAGACTCATCTACAATCACACAGACTGCTCACTACAGATCACATACCATATTCAGACACTGGTACATTTATAAAAAGACAGGATGTCTAACTGCCTCTGGAAAGTGATGTTCATAATGCTATCACCATGAGGAGAACAAGATAATGTTCTTCTCAATGTTAAACTTGTACAGGGGAGGCACTCCCAGCCAAACATTACTTCAGACCAAGAAGAAAATAGTGATGTGCTGCTTCTTCAGACAAATCCCTCCTCATATTGGTCCTTAGCAGATAGAGGGTACAAGCTATCTGACCAAGAGCAACTACAGGAACTCATCTTTTCCTCTACGTATTTACCTGTACATCTGGGTTCTTCAGCCGCTCACACTTAACTACACCGTCTTCCACAGGTTTCTTCTGAGAAGTGCTCTGGAAATCGAGGTCTACTGGATCTTCATTCTCATCATGCACAGTTTTCACTTTATCTTGTTTGGTTTTGGTTTTGAAACTGTCATGGTCTTTATTTAAATAATTTTCTATACTAATAAGTTGAGTATTTTGCTCATAAATATTTGGAGGTTTTGAGTCTTTATCTAAACACTTGAGCTCATTTTTGTGCAGAGAGTCAGATACCTGCATCACAGTTGCTTTTTTTGTACCTTCAAGTATTCTGCATTTATCTATCTGTAAATTGTTAAAACTGTCCGTGCCATTGCTCTCACTAACAACTGTTCTTTCTTTAAGTTTATTTGTGGAAATCTGTTCATCAATGCTGCTGAAATTTGAATACTGTTTAATTCTATTGGTTATCTGGTCTTTCTGTGCATAACCAGAATTTATCACTTCCAATTTATCTGGCAATTCAGATTTATTTTCTTTAGCACATGATGATGATGTGTGAAAGTTATTAAATGTATGAGAAGTTTTATTTGAAGTCTGATGAAATGCATTTCGGACAGCTTCACTGGGTTTTGCTAAAATCAATTTTCTTCTTGCCTGGAGTTTCAGAGAAGTCTTCAATTCTCCATCAAACCTAGAAGGACTGATAGGAGTATCAGGCGTCTTCATCATTGATTTACTCCTGTCTTCCAACAAAGTAAAATCAGATTTAGCAAAAGAAACAGAAGAAGATGGTTCCTTGCCTTTCTTCGGCAAATTTTCATCTTTACACGTACTTCGAAAACTTTTTGAAGTAACCGGGCCAGTCTCATGCACTTTGGATGGATCTCCAGCAACATGAGAAGTAGCTGGATCACAACGAATCAAGTGTTGGGCAATCCTTGCTATCACCTCCTGCCGCTCCTGGAGCAGAGAATCGATCAGGGGATTGCTCTCTCCTGCCGACTGACGGCCACAGTGGTTCACTGGAACACGGGCGCTGAGCAGGGTGATCTCTGGCATTGCTCTATTTTTGCCTTCACCTCCATCTTCTTGTCTTGCATTGTCTGAGTTGGCAATAGGAATAGGAGAGGTTTCCTTGCCTTTCCTTGGCAGGTTTTTGTCTTCGTAAGTACTCTGACGAACTTTCGGTGTAGCTGAGCTGTTTTCACGTATGTTGAATGGATGTCCAGCAACAACTGGTGAAGTACCTGGATCACAGTGAATCAAGTGCTGAGCAATCCTAGCGATGACTTCTTGTCGCTCTTGAAGTAAAGAGCCTATCAAAGGATTGATTTCTCCTGTGGGCTGATGAGAGCCGTGACTATTCGAAACACGGGAATCAACTAGAGAAAAGGATTTAAAAGTTCTAACAGGTGTTTCATGAGACTGTGTCTTGCTGTCTGCTGTAGCATTATAGCACTGAACTTTAGACTGCGATGCTCCAAAGTGAGATCCAAGTCTGGTAGATGAATAAAGTTTTAAATTTCTGATAGATGTAGTAAATTCAGGAGTCTTTTTCCCATTCAGTAGGCCTTCAGGTGTCATTGTCCATGTCTGTTTCCCACAGAAGCGCTGCGGACTGGAGGTACTGCAGTGCTGTGCCGCACTGGAATCGCTGTGCTGATTTAACTTACGCTCCTGCATTCGCTTTTCATAAAAGCTAAGGTTGGTATGAATACTACAGGTCAAAACTGGGTAGTTGGATTGTCTGGGCAAGGACTGGACGCTGACTCTCAAGGCCACGTTGTGAGAAACGTTAGGAACAGGAAAGACATGCTCAGTTGGCGTCTGGGAGAACGTCCATTGCAAGTCCACATCTGCAGCGCTCACCCTGAAACAACACAGAAGGGAATTTACAGAAAAACCCAAACGAAGAGTCTTTAATTATCTACTACATTACACAAATGTCTAAAACAATAAAATGCACCAGAAACACCAGCAACTGCTGTACTTTGTGAAGTATATGAATCCTATACAACTACTAAAGTACTGGGCCAACAACATGGCACCTTCTGAAAGCAAACAGGGAAACAGGAGGGGAAAATGGTTTTAAGATAAGTTGCAACAACCTGCAAACAGCAAGTGAGGTTTTTTTCATCGCAGACGTACCTGTACAGAATGTTTCGGGGAACAGCACCATGTGAAACACTCAGCCACGCGCTTAGCTGAGAGAAGAAAACAAAAGAGCGAACAGCCAATAAAAGGGTCTTCTCTTCAATAAATCGATCTCCACTCCTAAAACGTATGAAGAGAAACACAAGGATGTTGGTAAGACTGTACACAGAGAATTGTTAGAACTAGAACTTTTTCAGATCTTTATTCGGAAAATGAAACACAACTGAATGAAGCAAAACAATGAAACTTGTCAAACATTTTGAAGATTACAGAGCTTAATTGGGTTTTATCCACATAATTTATGCAATTTAACATAAACTATGCATATAAATGACCATTTTTAAGCTAGAAGCATTTCATACTCTGCACTGCACAACGTGTAGTGCAGAAAGTATGAGTACAGGAAGACTAAGATTAAAAAATGCTTAGATTTCACTGGTAAACAGTGATTTTCTTAGATCAGTCTTCTTGACAACAGGCCAGTTCAAAAGCACTAACCTATTACTTTAAAGACTTTAATATGACAAGATTCTTGCAACTATAAGCTAGTCCTAATATCCAACTTACTGTCGAGGAACTGGCTCCAAAATCCACCTTTCTAACAGCAATGCATCTTGTTTGATTGCAGGATCATTTAAATCATTCCCCTCAGTGGTGGGGCCTTCATCACTATAGCAACAGTCTGGAAGTAGCATCACTTCTACCATGATTGGAATATTGTTCTTCCACAATAGCATAACCTCAGATCTGGTTCGCCTGGCTTGACGACACTGAGGGAAAGAAAAGAAGTCAACATATACGAGCCATAATAATCAGATTTAAATCTACTTTAAAAACATGTTCCAAAGTACTGGAAAACGGCAAGAGTCAAATTCTGTAAACTGCGTTTCACCACATCAGAGAAGATTCCAGAGCTATTAAATGAAAAAGAATTAATAAATCCTTTATGGTGGCTGTTTGAGCAATTTCTGTAGAAAATTAAAATAGCTCATAAAAATACATTTCCTCAACCACTGTCCTTTGTTACCTTGTACTTCTCTCTCCACAAGTCATCCTCTTAGACAGATGCATTCAGGTGGTATCTTTATAAATTCTGTGTCTTCAAGTGGGCTAACTTCTGCGTGCGCACCAACTTACACTCACACAGTATTTAGGAACTTTTACTTGAGAGAAGCAATGCCCCAACCTTACTCGCAAACAGACTACATAGCTTTGATGTGCTTTTGTTTTTTGGATCATAAACTTTTCAAGAATATCTGGAAAAGCAAAATGTTAAGCAAGTCGGCCTACGTCTATTAAAAAAAACCTAAAACCCAACCAAGAACACTAAGTATAGCACTCTCCATTTGCATAAGAAAGACTCAAATAGGTACTGCATTCAGGTAGTCGTGCAGAATTTCATGTTCAAGGATAAAAGGCTTAATGATCTCTCATTTTAAGGGCAGATCTATCATTAGCACAACACTGAATTACATACTCATTTAAACGTGAGACTGACAGAAAGCAGCTGTTATTCACGCTTGACTGTGAATTTACCATGGGTTTCTCAGCTGACTTAAACCACGGCAGCAAGGATGCACGCCACGACAGCTGAAACGAACCGGGTACCATCATACCTGAGCCAGTTTGTCGCTGCATTCATGCTTAGTTGCTGGCGGCTGACTTGATTGTGCCGGCGGGCAATGAAAGCCCTCTGTTCTGCCCTTGATCGAATACTCGGGCGTTCGACCTTCGGTGATCAACAAGGCCAAGGAAACCAGGAACTCCTCAGCTTCATATTCAAAGTATTCATCCAAAGTATCTGGCATTTGAAAAAGACAAAAAAGAATGACATTTGCTCTATAACAAGCCTTCAGCTGTTGGCTGACCCCACAGTTTGTTTCAATTTACACTTAAAACAAGAGATATGGGAAATGGCTCTGGCAGCACTCTCCATAAGGCCCAAGTTACGGTACCACCACAAAACAACTCTCGTAACATTGTCACTACGAGCAGGCAAAATTAGAAACACACTAAAGCAAGCTCCATACTAACTGGTCAATGCACCAAATTTCAGTAGTGCTGAGAAACAGCTCTTCGGTTGCAAATCACAGCTGGCTAACAGCCTCTCTAGAAGAAAAAATGTTTCCTGGGCTCTAGCGGGAGAAATCCGACAGCAGTGTGACTTGGCATCGTTAGCATCATGTGACAGATAGACAGGCCACAATACATCATAAAGTACATTAAAAATTGAATAAGAAAAAAATAGAAAGATTTACTTCTATTAGAAAAAGTGGGACACAATGTTCTTTAAGATTTTTATTGCAAGTCCCTCCTGCCAAGAGCAAGGCTTACTTGAGAGGTCCATTTTTAGTTACCATTAACACATAGAAGAGGTTCCCAAGGAACATACAGAGTATTCATTGTTTTGTACCGCGGTCAGTCTAAACTTGTGCAAAGAATTAAAACTCAACAAGTCTCCGCAGACAAAGCAGCAGCTGGCATTGCTCTTCATGAATTTATCCTGGCACACTCGATTCCCGCAGAGGTAGGATGCACCAGCCCCCTGACTTTATGGTGTTTTGCAAAGCACCCTTCTCCTCCTCCTCCCTCATCACGAGGGTGTCACACATCATTCAAACAGGTTCAAATACAACCAGATCGTGTCATTCCCCTCTCTGCTTGGAAATGCTTAACCTTCAAAATGATTTAGTCACAAAAGAGGCTACAGAAAAATCTCTTTTCACAGAAGCTAAAATACATTCACTTCAAAGTCTATTCTAAGAGCAACAAAGCAAAGCAGGTGGAGGCCTGGCTGTCAGTAGTTCTCTGCCGTTATTTTTACGCTTTATGGGAACAAAAGCACATGACATCTTCAGAATTTTAGTTTAAATGTCCTATGTCATCCACCAAAACAAAACTGCCACAGGGACAGATTTAATTTCTATTTGTGTTTTGATTATCACGCATAAAATACCTTTCTACCTCAAAAACAAAAAAATAATACACAAGTCGTCTTTGTCTTCACTCCCTAATAGCAAAGCATTTGGCACACGTGGCAAGCCAGACTTGAGAGATCCATACAGGAACGGATGCATGAAACAAAAGCTCTAATTGTAAAGTGCATAAATCTAGCTTTTACACATACATATTTGCCTAGCCCAGGCTTGTACCCCACAGATCCCAGGGCTTGCAGCCTACTGAGTGATATACACAAGATAAAATAAGAGAAGCCATCCCGCTGCCAGGGAACTCAGTTCAT
>NW_009711231.1:0-17683 GCF_000703405.1 Apaloderma vittatum | reverse complement strand
CTATAAGTCCTCATCTTTACTGACGCTTTCCCTCCCTTTTTAAAGGAATGCACTCACACAGCTGCTTTGGGTGGCAGCGATGGGATACATAACCAGGACCCTCTTGCCACCACACACCCTCATCTGCCCATGGCACACGGGGCCAGCGGTACAGCATTGCCGACCTGCGCCGTACATGTCATATCCGCATGCACACATCTGTGAAAAAGTGCCAGGCACCGCACTGCCACAACCAGCACAAGTCCTAGGGCTCCATCCTCCAGGGGGGGAGCAAGGAAAGGGCTCTTCTGAAAGAGTGCCAGCTGCCTGCCCCCCGCCCTGGAGAGCACCCCGACCTGGAAGGGACCGTACACCCTGGAATAGGGTACTGCCAGGACAATTCATCTGGCCACAGTCTGCCCTCAGGCAGAAGAAAAGCCAGAGGATAGATGAATTACCCTGGAGGACCCCATATGGCACGTGAACGCTCCATTAAATCATCTGGCATGAGCTAAAACAGTCACCCATCTGACGAATGGCAAAAAATGACTAATAAAGGGTGCATGAAAGATTAAAGGAATGCTAAATAACAGAGAGGACAAGACACTTAGGTAGCAATATGAGTCACCTACAAAAGTAGGAACGTCTAATTTTATTATTTTTTTTTCAGCTGAAAGTCCGGCGAAGAACAGGCAAGTCATACTTAGGCATAAGGAAATAGGATTTGGAGACTCTGAAAAGGATTTACAGCTGACAAAGAAAACAAAAGTTGCAGCATTATTGTGCTGCTAACACAGGCATCATGCTCATCTTTGCATGTCCAAAGTTCACAGTACTGTTAAGCAAGTCACAGCAGGAAGGATTCCCTTCTGGAGTATTCTTCCTACTCTGACAGAGAAGTTCCAAAAATCTAGAAAGGGTTCAGAAGGAGTGATATTAATTTAAACACGGATTGCCTCATGCTTAGCAGATTAGACAGAAGGGAAATTCTTCCTTAAGAAAACATGTTAAGAGGAATTCTGTTTAGCTAAACTAAGTAAAAATATCTACGGTTTTAAAGAAAAGAAAATAAAAAGTCTGATCAAGACCTGCATGTGCTTACATAAACATATCCTGTCTCAAACACCTTACTGTAATAGAAACATGAGCAGTAAGATGTGATACCTGAAAACCTCCACTACAGAATTTTAAATGCCAAGCACCAGTAAAACAGACATGCCCTTTAATTAACATTAGCAGCTTACCACTTGAAGCAGTAGACCTTCTACTATTTGCCTCTCTTTTTACAAAGAATCCATATTTGAGCAAAAGCTTCTGGGCTTGACATAAGGTAGTAGATAAATCCTATGGCATAAGTGCTTCTGTTGAACTGGTTAGATTCAGGCAAAAAGCCCACCCCTTCTTGCATTAAAAAAAGTCTGATACCAAACCTTACATCATATACTTAAAATGTTCAGTGCCTTCACAGATTCATATCACAAACTGATATAACAAGCCATAGACAGTTTAAGCATGTCCAAATGTGAATCTACTAAATAAGCAAGATCCACTGAATGAAGCAAGGTAAATCACAGAATCACAGAATCATTATGGTTGGAAAGGAGCTCCAGGGTCATCAAGTCCAACCTTTAAAAATAAAATAAAAATACAATAAAATTTCAAAATAAAAATGAAATAAAATTTCAAAACAAAATAAAATTAAAAAATAAAAATAAAATAAAGTTTAAAAAAGAAATTGAAATAATTATTATTGTCCTGGGTTTAGCTAAAAACCCAGTTCTGTTTAGTGATTTTTACTTTCCAGTTTAGTCTCTTCTAAAAGGCTGTACCTTCTGAAGTTAGCAGCACATTTTTTGCGGACAGTGTGTGCTACCGGCAGTGAGAACACCTGATGTTTACAGTTACTGCCTGGGACTGGTGTGCAGACAGGCTCTTGCTTATACTTATTCCTACAGTGACCAAGGCCACTGCTGGCTCTTGTGTGCCACGCTGGGGGTGCTGGCTAGTAAAGGGGGGTCACAAGGAAGTAAAAGGTGGCACCTCGGGTGAGTAATAGAATACTCTTGTTCACCTGTCCTGTCTATCCCATATATGTCATATTCAGTATAAACTGAGTGATCACGAGAGTTTCTGCCCTCTTCTGCAATGGCCAGTGTCCAGAGAGGACTCCATCTGACCTCCTGCTTTTGATCCGGATCCTGAGTTCCCGAATCCAGGTCCCTGTATCCAGCTCCCGCCGCCGCTGAGCCTGGGGCTGCCCCAGTGCCTCCTGTTCTGCAGCATCAGTGGGGATTGCTATCGGGGGAGAGAGTTGGGTTTGGTAATGGGCTACTATCTATAGTTTATATAGTTCTTTATTTTTATCATTTTTTATCATTTCACTATTATTTCCATTGTTGTTTCATTAAAGCTGTTCTAGCTTTTCTTCTCAAACCCATAAGTCTCTCTGCCTCATTCCCATTTCGGGGGGGAAGAGGGGGTTAGAGAGCATCTGTCCGTGTTAGTGGCCGGCCCAGCCCTTACCCATGACAATTGTTCAAGATTGAAAATACATACACAACATTACTTTGTGTAAACGTATTATTTCAGAAGCAACCAGTTTCTTGCCTTAAGAATGAAAGAGAAGACTCAACTAGCTAGAGAGACATATTTGTATTGGCTGCAGTTACAAAAACATGATGCCGTTTCAAAATAAAAATTGCATCTAGATAAAAGATTGTAAACAGCGAGTACTGAACCAGGAAAAGCTATTGTTTTCATTACAGCATTATAAAGATAGGGCCAACACTTTAAAATTATGTCAGCAATGTAACAAACCAGGTATTTATCTGGATTTTTAAAAGTGAGAAATAAAACAAATAGCAATGGATATTGAGCAATATGTTTTCTTCCAAAGGTTGTGTGGCATATTAACTTTTTTTAGCTCCACCAGGCTTCTATATCATTTAGCAACCTCCACATTTTCATAAAGGAAAAACCCTTAAATGCTGAGAAGCCTGGTAATTGTTCCTATACAACAGGCACAGATGATGTAAGTTGATATAACTGAAGGCAAGGGTGGAAAGGCATTTATAGAAACAGCAAACTCAGTGTTTAGTTAAATAAGTCTTACTGTGTGTACCGTAGCTGTTTGCTTTTTTGTATGAATCAGCCCTATTTAAGACACACATCACATATTGCGCATATAACAACCTCAGTCTGACTATACAAATACTATTATTTTTCCACTTCATCTCTAGCAGCGGAACATACAAGTATATGCATCCCAGCAATGTCTGGGTCTTATTCCCTCTAGAAAAGCAAAAATGTCTAGTTAATGGCCATAAGTACATAGGAATTAAAGTATCAAGACACTACAGCCCTTTAATCAATACGCTGAAACTCAAGTTTATTTATTGTGACCAGGTGGCCACAAGAGATAGCAGCAGATGTCAGACTACTCTAGGAGGTAAAAAGAGAAAAATACAAATTTAGACTGAAGCTACTACACATAAACATACACTACAGGAGAACTGAAACCTGGAGGCACATCATTTTATCTTCCTTTGTCTCCCTCACCTATCAACCTCAACCAAGACTGATTTTCAACATCTTCTGGACAAATAGAAAACCTCATTTAACCAGAAATGTCATAAAGAGAGCCTTCAAATCCTCATCCTCCCCTGTTCACTACACACGTGTGCACCATCACTGGAGCATTTGAATAAAGAGTCCATTTGAATAAAGGAGTCAACACTCACCTCCCGCCCCCCCCAAAAAAGTTAAACTGGCTTACATCCTGAAGTATCTAGTCAGGTTAGGTATGTGGTACTAGTGAGTCACAAATCCACTTAACTGTAACCCAAGGGCTCTCCCAAAACTTCAGTTAACCCAGTCGTGCCCAGCTGACTCCTTTCCCAACCAGGTCACACTTGTGTCGACCAACTCCCTTCCCTTTCCTATCACAGCATTTTCTGTAGCAATTACAGAAAATGTTTTCCTGAAATATATGTATTAGAAAAGCATTTAATCTAGTTTCTAGGCTTAGACAGGAAACAAAGCCGTCACGTAACCCGTTGTGCTCCAGGGGCCACCAGAAGATTCATCCATCTGCAAGGCGCTGCCCACTCCTGCGGGGGCCCAGCAGAGACTGCCTGGCCAGCAGAGCCCCTGCCCTGCGCGCTCCTCCTGGCAGGACCAGGCAGTGCTATACCTGGCATGTCTCTCAGTCCACGCCTATTTTCTTGTCCTGGCACCTTTCATACTGCCATGGACACCACAAATTGGTGCTTGTCCTCCTCTTCCCAGGAGAAGATCTTGTCCTCCTCAAGAGAAGAGCTCATTTTAGTAAAGTGCCTTTCTTCAGAGACAAATTTGTTCAACCTGAGGTATCCATTAATCCTGACCTCCACTGATGTGGCAGGCTACTTTCTTAGAGAGTCCACGAAACAACTAATAATTGCCTTTAAACGTGCTCTATAACAGCCCAGACCTCCTCTGGAAAATCTTTAGGCATCCGTAATGGATTTTGAAGGCCGCTGACACAAAGTGGTCCGATTTCTATCTCTTGTCTTAGAAAGGTGAAATCCAGTAAGCAAAAGACTGAACAAAATATGCCGTGTGTGGTGTGGGCTGCCTGGGATTCCCCGCTGACACAAGCCCTGCTCAAGCCCAACCCCAACTTCCCGTGGGCACCGCGACATGGTTGGCCACCTCTGCTCTCTGCTTCCTTCTCATGCTACAATTTTTTTGAAAGGCTAAAAGTATTGCTTAAGCACTTGGATCTTATTTTTTGTACTTTTCGTACAGGCAATCCATAAGGAGATGCTTCAGTCTAAGAGTCCCATGGCAGGAGAGTTGGGTACACTGGAGAAAAAGCAGCTGCACCATCAGCGCTCAGAACCCATCACCTCCTGGCAAAAGCATTGCTCCACACTTAAAAAACAACAGCAAAAGCTCTCTGGCCCTTCCCTTAACACAGTCGACCCTAAATAAGTTTTATTATCTCAGTATTTCAAGAAGTAGGTTAAGGGTAGTTCTGTATTTTAGGAGTAAGGCAGGGATTCAAGAAACTACTGTAAAGGAAATGAAACACAATGTCAACATTTGACTAACAGCTTCTCTTCTGGAATTAGAAACACCTACGGATGCTTCAGTTAACTAATTCCATGTTGTGCTTCACTTCAAAAGAAAGTTGCCCTTGAACCCCCCAAATTTATGATTCTCTGAATGAGCAGTCATGCTGTGTTTGCACACTGCAAACCCATAATTATATCTGAAGTTACACGCTTCAAAAGCCTTGCAATATTAAGAATTTAAGTATAATTTAAGATATCAAGAGTTAAGTCATGAGCTGGTGGACTTGCTTCAAGAAACAAGCTATTAGTTCAGTTTACTTAAATTCAAGAAAATACAGTGAACTGGCTACTCACCTTATCTCAGGAATACTCCTGCACAGATTTTTTCCCCACATTGACTCCTGTCTTAAATTCTTAGGGCTCAAGATCTTTGAGCTCAGGAATAGCCACTACAAAAACATGAGGAGAGCAGCACAGTACCTCATCCTAACTCTCGCCGTCTCCTCACTTTTTCCAGGGTGTCAAACTGAACCACTACCTGATTCTGAAAGCAGGTCAGCTGTAGGAAGGAAATGGCAGTGTAGGAACTTTACATTGTGATTGACGCTTACCTGCTGTTCAAAGTAAAGAGAGTATAAGCTATAAAAAAATGCTAGAACTGGAAGAAATAAATTCACCTGCTTTTGTGTTGTTATGCCAGTTTATAACTAGAAAAACAGAACTAAGCATACCATCTTCTGAGTAAGGAGGGATTTTTAAAAAACAAGACACAGCTACACAGCAGCTGATGAAGTTACTCTGGAGCTCCAAAGCAATAAAAGTCAATCACTACCAATCAGTGCCACCAGCTCCACTCCAGATTGCAGCGCTGCAGTAACTCCCCTGGTACGTGCGTGTCGCTCCTATCTACCGCACGCCTCTCACAGCATCCAGACTCATCTCAAGGCAGCTGTACCATAAACAAAGTTACCAGAAAAAAATCGGTCTTAAAATCGGGCTGGAGAAAAAGCACAACATACAATTCACATTTTACTAAAACTTACTTACATTCAAACAGCTTAAGTACAGAAATAAAATCCAGTTAAATTAATTTAAAGCTTGCATTTCCTGCAGTAATCTCCGAAACTACTGCTCTCTGAGAGTATAAAATGCAGACTGACAAACTGATCTGGGTGTTCCCATCTTGCTTCCTGCGTTCTGGCTGACATCCTATTTTCCCATCACCATACTGCTTACTGAGTCACTTCACTTCTTCCAACTGTAGCTTTCTATTTTTACTCAAGTAACAACAGCTTAACCTGCTTCTGTAGATTTTTTGGCATTAAACCAAACTCTAGATCCACTATTTGCATTTTGATCAGGCTTTATTTTCTGTTAACTGGACAAAGAAAAGGAATGCTTAAGAATAGATGATGTAAGCTGTATCCTGACATGGGTAAATAAGAGCTAAACAAGCCAGTGTAAAGCTGTAAGAATTTCAGTGCTGCAACATGTAGCATTTTAAATATAAGGAGGAACAGAACATAGGCTTTTTGCTGATCCCTAAACTTATTAGTCTACAGAACAGGTTACAAAAGATGCTACTTGTACCAACACGCTACAACCGGACAGGTGCTGAAAGCAAAGAGGACTTGTCTCAGCTAATGCCCGTACTTAAGCACACGTCATTCTGTTTTCCTTTATATTACGTTTTCCTAGATTGTGATTGTTTAATGTGACTACACAAAAAACTCTGGACTCGTAATGAAACAACAGAAGCAGACCGAGTAATTTCTGAGTTTTCCATTCCTTGTTCTCTAGTTTTTTACATTTTTCCCGATTAGCTGATGTTCTGCCTAAATTAGATTGTTAGAACAAACCGTGTGACTCAATAAACCCAACTGAACAAAATTAAAAAAGAAAAAACAAACACAAAACCCCCCAAAAAACCAACAAATCTGTCAAAGCAATAAGATTTCTAATTCTGCAACTTGAAACTGTTTTTAAGGTATTTCTGTTAGTTCATAAGGGAAAACAATTAGGATAAAACATCTCTTTTACAACAAGTGTGTGACACTAAGTATTGAAACAACACTCAGCTGTAATTGGACAAGAATAAAAGGTTTATATCTAACCTTCATTCTCACCATCAATACAGTGATTTACCACCCTCATAAATATGCTCATATAAATTTTGCAGACTTTTATTAAAAACAAATTACTGAAATGCTTCTGTTTTAAATCCCACCCTAGTTCACAGGAGGAAGCAAGGGCAATGTGGAGACCAGACCTAGGCTACCTTCACAGCCACTGCCGCCATAACGTGAAACTACATCCAGCGTTCTTGGCTTGGGGAGCTGAAGGAGCCCCTAGAACAGAAAACAAAGTGCACCTAGGCTGACAGAATATGTGAAAATTTTCTCCTCCTCCTAAGGTGTTTTCTGGAAAAACAAGAACCAGCTTAGCAGCAGCTGCATGGCTGCAGACACACAGACTGAAGGTTTTCATCAACTTTCTCAACTGTACGTTAGCTGTAAATACAACACTCCAGTGGCTCCAGAGCTCTTGCTTTCTTTTCAAAGGAAGCACAACAAAGAACTAACAATGGAAAAGCACATGTAAGGTGTCCCTGCCCGTCACAGGGGGGTTGGAAACAGATGATCTGTAAGGCACCCTCCAATCCAAACCGTTCTATGATTCTGTGTAACCGGCCAAGCCTCATCTCTGTCTGAGGGCGTACCACCCATACAGCAGTTTTAGCCAGCGAGTACTGGGAACTCCATCTGGAAGCCGAGACATCCCTCCCATTAAGCAGGTTGACAGCAGCTCTGCATGAAATTCCAGCTGTGACAGTATTTTTATAACACATAAATAAAAAGGCAGGCCAGAAATTTTATTCGAGGCCTTAAACACATTACAATTCAGGATGACAGACAAGTTTCCTCTTTAACTTGTTTAACAAACCAGCTTGACAAAGATTCAACTATTTGCAGGCTTCTGCAATATTTTATATAGAAATTGGTTTAAAGATGGAAAGCAGTAATTTGTGATAATAAATCACTCTCAGATGTTACTGGAAAACAACATGAGACTTTTAAAAATCCTACTCTAGGTATTTCAGTGCTTATGAGAGCTGCCAGAGAGAGCAGCCCTCTACCTAAAAGTGCTGACCAAATTTTTAATGAAGTTTTATTCAGTTTACTCCCCTGTAGCTTACAATCTTCACAATATATGCAAGTATCTTTGGGAACAGCATTCCTCGTGATACAGGGTTACACTTGTCAAAAAACACTGGGGTTTAAAATTTCCCCAATAACACTAAAAATTCATCTCTTTGGGGTATTTCATGCTTTATCTTATCACCTTAAATATTTATTGTGCTGAGAAACTTTGACAACATACTTACAAGTGTTCTTGTGCTTCTTTTCCTGTTAATACTAGAAAACCAACACTTCTTTTCTGACAAGAAATGTAACGTAGCCTTCAGCTCCCAAAAGGACTGAGTGAATGATCTGGAAGAGTTCTTAAAGGCTTGAACAAAACCATAAGGAGAGCACACAAAACTCGTGCTGGGGAAGGCCAGCCATGCTCTGTGTGAGCACAGAACCCACTTTGGTTTGTAATTGCCAGGCACAAACTGGTATTCTTCTTCTCTAAGATGATTCAAGAAAAAGAACAGTTATGTCATGTGCCATTTGCTTCAGACCTCTTGAAAATAAACCAGTGAATTTGGAAAGTGCAGTGTGGAAGCATTGACTCATTTCTGGGAGGAATCAGCAGGGATGCCACAGCCACTGGAATCAGGGAAAATCCCTGAAAAAACTCCCATGTTCACATATAGGATCGCACGTTATCGAAACCCATCACTAAGCACTCGGCCTTCAACACAATATTGCTGTCAGAGCAAGTGAAGTTTTGTAACCACTAAAGTCTGAAAACTTTCAATAACCAGGAGCCAAACAGTCTCATCTTCACACTACAGTCAGGTGCCAACAAGCCCAACCAATAGTTTTTGACAGCCGTGTTCTTCAGACCCTTAAGTCAGGAACCACTGACTTTAATAAGCTAATTTAGACTCACACAAATCAGACATCCTTTGCTTTTACTCTCTTGAAAAGTATCTTTTCCTAAATGTACAGAAAGATACAAGACTGTACAGAAAGATACAAGCTGTTTGTAAAGACTACTGAGGACCCTCTTGTATGCTGAAAATCTCCTCAGGCTGCCTATCAGTATCGATTTTAATAGATATTGCAATTTCAAAAAGTTTTGGTTTCATTACTAGCTTTACAAATTTGGTAAGAGTACAAGAGGTGTCATCAGCAACTCACCAGCAGATGGGAAGTCCTGCACTCACCCAGAAGCAGCAGCCCCTCTCTCTCACGGGTGCACAACACTATTTTAAATATTCTGTTGTCTTTGAGAAACCTATAAAAACTATAACGTTACGAACAAAAAGAAAGCCCTGAGAATGCCAGCACTGTTATCCAGGCCAGTTGATATCTCTATTTCAGTTAACCCAAGATCCAGGTAGGTGAAAGTTAATTTAGTTTATTTAGTTTATTTTTAAATTCTAGAGATGACAGTCTGTGCACTTTTCCATGAGACTGAAAAGATCTCATGGGTCAGGAATTAAAAATCTGCAACTGCCTGGGCAGTAATGAACTTTTAGTTCAATCCAAACCATCAGAACAGTCACTTTATAGGTCACTTTAGACTTATTTCATCTGTGCAAGTACTGAATAGTTTGATAGATGCAGGTTTTCGTCCCTCTTTGCCTTCATGCAATTTGAAGAATCGCCAGGATCTAGCTGAGTGACACTTATATTGTTACAGTTCAGATTTACTTAAAGAAAAAAAAAAAAATCAGGCTAATGAAACTTTGGAGCACTCAGACATTGTAAGGTTTCCCCTCCACACATAGGCACATCTTGGAAAGTATCTTTTTAAAAACTGGGCCCACTTGAACACTGAAATTTCAAATAACGGACTTGTTTGCTTACAAAGCTCAAGTGTCTGCTTTCCCTCTCCCCTTCGTTCAGTCATCCTGCCAGGCTCGCACTGCAGCTTTGACGGCTACCAGAAGCATCCAGCCACTGGGCACCTCGTGAGACAAAACGAGTTTATGACAATCCTAAATGCAAAACACTGGTACGAAGTGCCAAAATTAACACTACTAGAGCAAGAATAATAGTGGTGAGTTCAAACTGTATCTGTTCAAAACAATCCTCCCTTCTCGAGGGAAAAAGTGAGTTCATGGCTGACTGCGCCGTTGCTGGCACGGAGCGAGGACAGGCACGGTGAGGGCCAGCAGGCAAAAGTATCCCTGCGCCGCGCTGACCTCGAGTCACCCATCAGCCCTGGCCCTCGCTCCAAGTTTATTGGTTGCACGTGTGTTTTGTAACACCCTGTACTGCGTATTCTTAGAACATACTTTCCAGAGAACCAAAGGGACAGGGCTCACCCCTCCATGACCACTTCCAGCCCAATCTCACCAGCAGCATCCTGCTCCTCAAGATAAACTAGCAGTTTATAGAATAGTAAAGGATCCAACCTCTACGTCTGCATGCTCCAAAATCAGGTGACCTGCGTGTCAAGAGACAGAGTAATAAATTATTAGGAAAAACAAAACACTACACTAAAAATAGTGTATACAAGCAGCATCTGAAGAACTCTTCTTATCCAGTCAAAGCTCAAAGCCCTCCACAGTCTCTTTTTTATTCTGTGCAAAAAACCACAACTGACATAAGCAAAGATAGGTAAACAACTTTAGTTCCTCCTTGCAAATATATATATTTAACCAAAAGTACAAAACAGGGTGGGGAAATGAAATCTTGAATTTGGGATCAGCAGAAAAAGTATTGATGTCCATAGTAAACATTCAATGAAACTTCAATCAGCAGATGCCAAAATTACTTCTTTTAGAGAAAATTGCTCCAAGCTGCCTTCAGCTCAGAAACGTCAAGAAGTCACTAACTGCTACACATCAGCTACTGACAAAGTTCAGGCAACATTAAGGACTCACCCGCTTGTCAGGTTTAATAGATTTAATAAATGACTGTGAATGCTCAAGTTGAACATCAGACACACAAAAAAGCCCCACAAACATTACTGAATCCAAGTGCCTCATACATGTACTTCTTTTGTCAACCCTTTCAGTTAACAAAAAGAGATTTTCTGTTACAAATCAATAAAGAAAACAAATTTCATTACTATCAAGTGACAACACCACATAATTTTCTTGGGGGAAGAGGATCTTTTTAAGAGATAACAAGGAAGTGTAGAAGAGCACAGTCAAGAAGATTTTTAAATTTATATATGACTACATTGGCTATTCCTGTAAACAGTTGGGTTTTGCAATCACTTATCTTCAAGAACTAATAAAAAACATATCCGAGAGATTTTTAGCACAGAACATTTTATTTTTACCATCTGAATTAGTGAATTGGAAGGACAAGAATCTGGCACGGGAATCCAGACAACAAGAAATCTGCCCTCTTTATCCCCAGAAACACATGCAAACTGGGTTCACTCCACCTTTATTGCTGGGTTGAATCCCTGTGAAAAAGCATTTAGAGGACTGCTCTCAGTGTGAGGTGATTTTACTCCTGACTATGGAAAAACACTGTCTAAATACTAAGGTCTTCCTCGGAGATAAATTCTTCGCAGCCCAAGCTGTGCTGAGGCTGGACATGGGCCCTGCCAGTGGGGACCTGCAGGCCAGGCACAGCCCCTGTGGCTGCCAGGGCTCTGGCGAGCAGATGGCAGCGCCTTATCTGCCTGCTCCGGGCAGTGCCAGCACTGCCCACGGGATTTCTCATGCAATCCATCACTGAAAATGAGTGTGAAAAATACGTAGAAAAGATTATGTCTCACCAGCACTCAGTCTTGCAAGGAAGGTATGTCTGGTCGCTGTCTAACAGGAAACCATATTTTCCTGTTGTCTTTCTTGCCTCTCAGAACATCATCTCTCGTAAAAAGCAAATTTGTTTTATTTCTTAAGATCTTCCATACCTTACCACCATTCCTGTTGTCTCCCACTCACTATTGCAGTAAACTCTCAACTAGCTTCTCATTACTTTAATCACTTGTACTTCCTCCCCCTTGTATCATCCCATAGTCAGGAAGAACACACTTGATGCAAAATGACTCAGTTTTCCAGCAGCTTATCTGTCTCATCAGTATCATCCCTGTGTTTCGTTACAGCTCCCTGTTGGAAGTCATTGATTTCATGTTGATACTTGCATAAGGTCCAAGGCAAGGATAGTTTTTTGTTTCATGCGTGTATAATACCCAGCAAAACGTGATACCTGAATGTGCCTCTTAATTTTTACCACAGATAACAAATAATAATCTTCAGGTAAGAACTCCAGGAATTTGCTTCCTTTCTCTTTAAAAGAAAGCTGAGTTACACACCTGGAGGCTGAAGAATTCTTTGATCACAACCAAACATGGGAACACAGTAGATTCTGAAAACACATTTTGAGAATATAGTGGCTTGGAACACATCTACACGAAGGGCTTCCTTCATTCTGCAAAGAAACCACTGTTGTGTAAGACCCACAGGCACAGATGTACCTCACAAGAACAGCAAGAGCTGACGAAACCATGTGTTCTTAACAGCACCGATAAAACAGACTTACAATGGGTTGTTTATGCCTTATGAGAAGTGACCTGCATTCAGTAACATACACGGGTCTTGTTCACAGCTTTCCCAGGGGAGCAGATCAAACCCTGCCTCAGAAGCACTTCCCTCCAGCAGTTTCAGCGCCACGAAGTTTAGTCTCTGCCAACACTCCTTCAGGTGTCCTACCCTGAAAAGAGATATTGAACCTTCTGTTTTTCATTTAACTATAGCATGTACAGGAACCACAGAGTAACTTTGCTGTAAAAATAAGAAAGATAGGACTTGGGGCCTGTCTAGCATCCTGCTCACAGCAGCCAAAGGCAAGTACCTCTGCAAAAAGAGCACGGACAAAGCAGGGCTGTAGCGGTATTTCTGCAGAGTACTCTCCCAGTCTTTAACAACCGAACCAAAGGGGCAGCGAAGGTCCTGCCCCATCCAGTGGCAAACGGCATCAACCCCCTCCATCTGCAACCCCCGCTACAGACCTGCACCGTCCTACAGGGACCTTCCCTGCTCCCACCAAGGACAAAGGCCCGGCTGCAAGTGCGCATCAGAGGAAAGGCCATGTCCACCCCACGGGCTCCAGGTTCTTGCTCGCTCCTCTGTACCATGCCCAGGCCAGGCAGGCGGAGCTTCTTACCTCCTCCCTTTCCCCCTTGAAATGCTATTCCAGTTGCAGTAGGTAACTTTCGTGTTAACTCATACGAAAAGGATTCAGATAGACCTGCTCAGATTATAAACTTCCATATCTAAACTAATGTTTTAACTGCCAAGCATTTTACAGTATATGGTACTTCAGACAACTTTTAGAAAGACCTTATAGGAACTAAAATAAACAGGCCTCAAGAAATTCACATCCACATTCCCTTAGTTTACGCTTTCCCCTCCTCCAGCTGGTCTGCTTTGCCTTTTAAAATTTATTTTAAAGTTGTCAAACCACCAAGTTATCTTCAGTTTCATAAACTTTGCTAAAACTGAAGAGGAAAAAAAGGTATTGGTTGCCATGGCAGCAGCAAGGAGTGAATGCAGAGAACTTCTCTTGTTCTGTCTGACAATTTGCATGAGAAGTTCAGCCATCTGTTATTAACTATTTAACAACAGCCTAGCTTGTTAGTGCTGGTGCTCGCTATTAAAGTTCGCAGAATGTATCTCCCCACCTTCAGCCCTTTTGTACATCTCCTAATTAATGTGGAAATTCATCCGAGGGCTCAGTTATCTTTCAGGAAGGATGACCACCACTACTTAAACTCAGTCAGCATTCTCCTTTCTCACCAAGGAAAAAGCATACACTTACACAGATACTAACCTCTGGAAGCAGCAGCTTTACTGTTGGAGACATCAGTTTGAAAAGAATTTCATCAGACAGTAGAAGATGTGGCCTAACTTCAAAACAGGCTATATCCTTCCCAGTTAAGCTTCACCACTATATGCTTTATTCCCAAATTCCACAGCCTCCCTCAATCTTCTGTATCTCATTTTCTCATTATTGCAGAAAAAAGCAGTTTTGCAGTTTTATTTCAGAGTATGAATACCATAGATTTAACTATGTGTTACTAGCAAGGAAATACTGCCTTTGAACCTCTGAGAGAATCCGAAATACACTCATCTACTAGCTGTAGACATTAAGAAAACAAAAAATTAGTTGTCAAATTTCTAAGCTTAGACTTCTGGAGTTAAAAATCTTCTACTTTATCTTGACTTCACTGTCTTCATTCAAATCTGTATGACCTAAAGCAAAATACTGACTCTTTCAGCATCTAGTCCTGGGAAAGCAGGCCAGTCTGGTTGTTTCTTTCTCATCCTGTGCTTGGAAGAAAGTGGGAGGGTATACAATGACAAAAGGGGAACAACACAAAGTGTTTCATTTACTGTTCCTAAAACTACTCCACACACAAAATCAGTATTATGAGGAGCAAGTAAGAGGCTTTCAGCAGCAAGTCCTTGTTTCAGTCATTTAACACCTTAAACACTGCATTACTTACGCTAAGGGCACTCTGTTCACAGGTACAGCCAGTAAAGTTTAGATCCTCCAAACTCATAAAGTGGGGAAAAAATAATTGAAACATTTATGTGGGAATATGGAAAGAGTTGCAGAGCATCCGAAGACTAAGTAACAAGGCAGTTACATGTACCAGCAATCTCAGTGTGACATGACATGGTGCAGAGACAGCACTGGCTAAGATGCCTTCTCAGATTGTAAAGAAGAGAAATTTGGTAGATACAACCACACGTGCACAGGAGAGATCTAATGCAACGGTCTAGAGACCCAGGGTGATACTGTGTCTGAACAAGAACTTAGACAGTTTCATTACTTCTGGTCCAAATGAGAACAAGGCAACTAATCAGTCTAGAAGTATCTGTAAAGGTTTTTCTTTCAGCATATTTAGGAAAAGCCTCCATCACAGACATTCAACTTCACATGTGAAGGTTTGGTGAATTACATCCAGGGCAGCTTTCTGACTATCAAATCATGTCAACTCCAGAGACTTGGTTCAAGTCCAAGAAGCTATATGAACACTGATGACATACTTAAGCCCAAGACAAACACAGTCACAATGGGGGAGAACTGTTAAGCACATTTTCTACCTACATGTGAGGCACCTACTAACACCACTGAGCTGCCTTTTTTTTAAATTATTTTCCCAGATAACTGAAAGAGAAGATAACGAGAAATAAAACAAAGAGTGCAAATGCACTGTTAATAATAAAGCTTTTAAAGAATAGTCACAAGGAGAAGAGATAGAAACACTCAGGAATTCAAGAATTTTATTTTAATGGACAACACATTAAACATTAGATATATAGTATGCAGGTTAAGTAGGAGCTCATACTCTTTTTATTACAACATCACATCACTTAGAAAACACACCTACATGCTGGAAACTTCTCCAGCACTGCTGCTGCAACAGAACCAGCCATCAGGGTACTTAAAAAGGCACATAGGAAAAAAGTATAGGAATTGTTAGGAAGTGTCCTCAGGTGAGGAATGTAGATTAAGAATCCCATTATTTTATCTGAAATAAAGAAAAAGACAAAACAAGAAGCCCAGAGCAAATTATTTTCAATTCACGACATCTGGCCTCTTCTACTGCAGTTTCTTTCTGTATTCATCGTCTCTTTGTGCTTTCCTACTTCATCTCTCAAAACTTTGATGTTACAACCCGTTCATTGTCATCTAAATGGTGGGTAATTTATCTTGTGGAACTTTGTCGGAACATGTCTGACCACCCAAAACCCTCCTCCTAGCTAGTGAGGCTACCTCCAGCTTCAGCACGTTTGTTTCAGTATTTGCAGTCCAGATTAGTTAGAGGGTGGGGTGGACAGAAAGAAACAAGGCTAACAGACCAGTAGAAGAGAATGAATTTCTTCAGAAATGCAAGGAGCTCTGAAAGAACTGAGACAAAACGGATGACGGTGGAGCAGCATAAAACTCCTCCGATAATTTTTCCAATGCTATTAACCTTCACCTACCAGGCCTGCCCTTAAGCAGTTAAACAGTAACCTGCAAAAGTAAAAAAGTTACAAAAGAGACAATACATGCTCCTCATTTACAAAATTTCTGGGAGAATGGCCAGGGCCATAAAATTGTTTTTAAACTTTATTTGGGAGGATAAATGAAGACATTACAACTCTCTAGCTGTGTAAAAAGCTGCTCATTTTAAAATAGACACCAGAGCCTACTGTAGAATTTTGAATGCATAAAACAAAACAACATTTTTAATACTTTTCGAATTGAACTCTGTCACACAGCACAATTCATTTCTGCTATTTACAAGTTTCCACACTCTAAGTCATGTTATTAAGCTTTAATAGTCTTCTGGTACTCAATAAATTGTTACATAGGCTTAACATTTAAAGGCTTAATAGAATTTCAGCCAAGAATCTAGTTTGCCCCCCTCTTTCCTAATATATGGTAATTTTCTACATAGCAAAATGGCAAACATTAAATTAGCATATTTAAAATTTAATATATGCAATTATGAAATTTCACTTTGTCCTCTCAAAAATTCCTTACTACTTCATAAAGCAACGCTTCAGTGATTCAAAACCAGTATTCCTACACACACCGCAAGAGTACACTAGTGGAATTGTTTCTCCTCGTGTATCAGGAGCTGGACGTCTAATGTCAGCTGGCTCACTGAAGCTGGAGCTCCAGTACCTTTCAGAGGAATACCAACAAGCTCTGGACCAGGGTGAAAGCATATGCAAGTACCAGGTCAGAACAACATTTGCATTCTTAGAGAACAGGTTTGCATAAAAAGGATCGATAGTCCTCAAAATTCAGCACCAAGTTCAGTATGCTGTTTAATTAACTTTAAACATAGCCTGTAGTTGAACAACCAGTAAACTGCTAATTAAAAGTACATATTTTTAGCTGCCCCTGAAGCTAACATATTTGCATATGTCAGCCCCAAAGACAAATAAGTAGTGACAAAGGGCTGATAATGCTTTCATGCATTGTTTCTAGCAGAAATCAAAATACTGTAATAGTTTCCTCCTGCTGGCAAGGAGGAGAAAAAAGAAAAAAAAAAAGTGAGAGAAACTTGACCTACATAACAAGGCACAGAAGAAACTCAGTTAAGCTTCAGGGTGTTTGGGGAAGGGAGGGAGAGTTTGGGGGGGTTTTCCATAACAATGAAGAGTCAAGCAGTTACATATGGCTACATTAACTACAACTGTTAGCAGATTTGACACTTAACTAGATGCCTCACTGTTAAGGCTTAAAAACACCCCCCTGTTCCGGGCCATTTAATGTCCTTGCCCTAACAATGTAACGTTAACGGAGTTTATTTTTATGCTGTCCATTACTTCGCTCTACTGAGAGGCTGGGGAAAAAAAAAATAAAAAAAAAACCTCACAACCCCCCAGCCTGAGTATACGGAACGAAAGGAAGCACATATGGTGCAACTGTTTGTTGGGGGTTTTAAGAACTATTTACAGCCTAAGCACATCACACTTCTTCGGCCTGGACGGCGAGGCAAACTCGAGTACAGCCAGATTTAAATCACCTCTCACAGAAAGCCGAAGCGCTGCGGCTCGC
>NW_009711230.1:1376-1922 GCF_000703405.1 Apaloderma vittatum | reverse complement strand
AGGCTGCATCCATGAGCTGAGGCCAATTGTCTGAGATTTTAAAGGGCCAAGTGCTGGGTCCTGGCCCTGGGTCAAAACAATCCCATGTAACGGTCCAGGCTTGTGCCAGGACAGTACCCAAACCATCCTTCCCTTGTTCCCTGGTTCCTTAGTTCCTGACATGCAGACCTGGTGGACCTTTTGTAGATAAATATGTTAAAATCCATAAAAAATTCTTCAGGACTTCATGTGATTTCTGTATGAATTTCACTATTTGAATTGAAAAAGGAAAAATAGTGGTTAATCTGCCTACATATAAATCTCTGCAGCACAGCAGTCAGTGTCCATGGTTGCCCTTCTGGGCAGGGCCCGTTACACAGACGGCTGCACTGTGACACATGATACCCCATCCATAAGGGCAGATCTGAAGGGGTTCAGGTGAGGGGTGGTCTTGCACAAGTCACCCGTTATGTCCTCAGGTGACATGGACTCTGCTGGTTTCCCTCTGCAGAGAGTGGAGATGCTGGATCTCCTCCTCAGGACAGACTCCTTGCCAGAGAGACACAG
>NW_009711230.1:0-1089 GCF_000703405.1 Apaloderma vittatum | reverse complement strand
CAGAAGGTGGGGGGATTTCAGGGAGAAACAAAAGCCATGGCAGATGGCTTTAGCAAATCCTTAAAAGCAGGCCTTTCACAGCCAGATTAATTTCTATCTGGGCTTTGGACCTTCTAATTGCATGACCTAACCTCCGTGCATGACCTAACAATATCCTTGTACTCATTAGGAGTGGCCTGCTCTTTCTTCCAGAGGACATAAACTTCTCTTTTTCCCTGATTTTCAGCCAAATGTCCCTACTCAGTCAAGTCAGTCTTCTGTGTCGCTGGCTTCTCTTAAGGTACATGGAGATGGCCTGCTCCTGTGCCTTTAGTATTTCCTCTTTAAAAAGTATCCAGCCTTCGTGGACTCCTATATCCTTCAAAATTGACTCCCAAGGGATTCTATCAAGTAACATCCCAAACAAATCAAAGTCTGCCCCTTGGATATCCCAAGTGCCAGTTTAGCTGTCCTGCTTCCTAATCATAGATTCATAGAATCACAGAATAGTTTCAGCTGGAAGAGACCTTGAAGATCATCGAGTCCAGCCTTTGTCCTAGCCCTAACAACATAAAACTATGTCTCCCAACGCATCATATCTAACATCTCCAACATCTCTAAGATGTCTAAGAACAGAGAACTTAATCATTTTGTTGTCACTGTTCCCTAGTCGGCCTCCAACTGCCACATCCTCCACAAGACCTTCTCTCTTCACAAACAGAGTGTTCCCTGGCCGCCCCCCAACTGCCACATCCTCCACAAGACCTTCTCACAAACAGGAGGTCCAGCAGGGCACTTTCCCTGGTTGATTCACTTACCAGCTGTGTGAGGAAGTTTTCCTCCTCACATTCCAGGAATTCCCTGGATTGTTCCCTCACTGCTGGGTTGTATTCCCAGCAGATATCTGGGATATTGAACTCCCACACAAGAACAACAGCAAGAGACATGAGACTTCTCTCAAGTGCTTATAGAAAGCTTTGCCCACCTCACTGCTCTGGTTGGGAGGTCTATAGCAGACTGCCACAGCAATATCAGCTTCATTGGGCCCAAACCTAATCCAAACACTGTCAACCCCATCGTCACTGTACTTGGTTCCTGAGCTCCCATAGC
>NW_009711229.1:142404-177687 GCF_000703405.1 Apaloderma vittatum | reverse complement strand
TTTAGCCTGGAGGAGACTCGGGGGAGACCTTGTCACTCTCTACATGTGCCTGAAAGGAAGTTGCAATCAGGTGAGGTTCAGGCTCTTCTCCTGGGCAACGAGTGACAGGACGAGAGGGCACAGCCTGAAACTGCATCAGGGGAGATTTAGGTTGGGTATCGGGAAACAATTCCTCATGGAAAAGGTGATCAGACACTGGGATGCACTGCCCAGGGAAGTGGTGGAGTCACCGTCCCTGGAGGTGTTTAAGGAGAGGCTGGATGTGGCACTTAGTGCCATGGTCTGGCCGATGTGGGGTTGTTGGGTCATAGGCTGGACTTGATGATTTCGGAGTCTTGTTCAGCCTCAATAATTCTGTGATTCTGTGAAGTGGACAATATTTGCAGTTAACACTGACCTATTACAAGGTCACTCATTTATACAGCAGGTGCTTTAATGTGTGGTAGTTTCATTTTCACTTTCTCCCAGCTCTGTCTGATCTGTCAGGTGGGCTTAGGGAAGATTAATTTACTACCAATTAAAAATAGAGTAGAATAGTGAAAAAAAGAGACAAAGTTAAAATTCCTTGTCCCCCACCTTCTCCCCTGACTCAGTCCAACATGGGAGCAGCTTCTGGTGTCTTCTCACAGAGCTTCTCCCCCTCCACTAAAACTTAGCTACATAAACCCAATGCAGATTTAATCACCTTAGTCTTAAGAAAATTGCAAGTGTTTCTGTCAATCTGCTAGGTTTCTCTTAGAGAAGGGCATACGGTACTTGGTAACAGCGCCCCTGGAATGATACACTGACCAGGTCTTTCTGCCATCAGCGCTGCGCTTCTTACTTTAAATGACTAGAGGTTTCAAACAAAGGTTAAGCTTGCTGATCACTTTACCAAAGCAAAATTAAACCAGTTTGTTCTGCTGTGACAGTATTTCTGTGATAATGGAGTTCGAAGAATGCTTTTCTTCCCACTTCCAGGTGTTCGTCATACACAATAGGTTCAGACTTCAAATATGGGAGCAATATAATAAGGGAATAAGAGATTTCCTCTCAAGCTGGCTTTCTACAATGTTGGTTCATGCATGAGAATAACTGAATCCTCAAGTCTTATCTGCAGTGAAAGGAAATACATAAACCTTGTGACCTAGAACCTCTAAAGTATTGACTGTTTCAACCTCAGTGGAAAATGCATAATCACTACCAGAGCACAGCTTTCCAGACGACTTTTCTGCTTGACAGACTTGATCAGGAACACTTCAGGAAATGCAGAATGAGTCATCTGTAATTGCTGAAGGTTTGAAAGTAGCCTCATCACATGAATATATCCTTTTCATCACATGAATATATCCTTTTTCCTGTTAGAAAAAGAGATTTGAAAAGAAGTGAGTTTACTTACATCCTTCCATCAGTAGGCATGGGATATTTCTATCTAAACTTCCACACTGATATGAAAGATGTGAAATTATTCACTTGTAGGCAGGTGGAAAATTTAAAGCTGGAAGTTGAACACAGATCACATAAAAGCTTTAACTTAAGTATCAATGATTTAGAATATTTTTATATTTTATATGCAAAGCAGCTTTGTATATAGATGTATATAAAATGTGACTCCTTCCTCTTTTTTATATCAAACCCAGGTAGTTTTGAATACGAAACACTCAACATTCAGAAGTAGATTGGTAGTTAGTACGTTTTATATACAAAATAGGAAATAAAACTCATTAGTAGTCTTAAGCACCTTAACTCACAAAGAGTAATGCATTAAGAACAAAGTTAAGTTTGTCTCTGGGTTTGTAATGTCCGTCTGTTTTTGGAAATGGGCTCAAAACAGAGCTGGACATGAAACACTGCAATATAGAACAGGTGACTGCTGCTATGAGGGCTTGCTTAAGTATGTTGTTAGTTATTTCACTACGCTGTGTGTAAAGATCGAGAATGAATGATTCAGAGGAAGAAAGAGTCACTCCTTGATACGGCTCACCAAGGGGATATGCTCTGTTTTAGTCAGCCCTCCATGTAGGAGATCTACTGAGGAAATGAGAGACAAACATCACTGGGATTGAAGAGAGGTATCAGAGACTTCAGGGAATAAGATGTTTGTGAAGAAAATGTTGAGGGTCAGGGAAGATTTAGTTAATCATTTCAAAACCCATGTAATAAAAATCAGGCTTGGTTCTGTTTGAGAAAGGGCTAATAAGGGACTTAGTTTAGTTTTTTGAGTATTGTTTTCTCTTCATGGCCCCTTCTTGATCAAAACTCCTTCCTGAATAGGAGATAAGTTTCTTTTCAGTGAGGTCAGGAGTTCCCTTATGATTGCCAAGTTTTATGTAAATGCTACTTTTTGGATGAGAAGCCAGGGATTTTCTCCAATTGTGAATGAATACTAGAAGAGCCACAAATAAAAGAAGGAAAACTATCCTGCTTCTATAAAGACCTCAGCTTACCTCTCTGATGGAAAGCTATTTTTCTTGCCTGCCACAGAATCTCTCAGTCCTTCTACAGACTACATCAATGAAAACACATTCGTCTTTCCACACCATTTAGGCCATTGCCTACTTAATGGGACATATAATGGGATGAAATTGCCACCTGGTGGTTGCGATACAGGATGGCTCCCAGGGGTATAATTATATAGGCTGCTTTTTAATATTGTAATGGTACTGACTATAGAGACGTATCCCTGCCTCTGGATTTAGTTTGTCTTATGGCTTGCAGAAATCCAGTGGCACTATTTTCCTTTTGTGTTTTCCCTAATTGCTGAAAAAGTCTATTTCAAATATAAATTAACTGTATGTGTGAGCTGGGGGCTGTGGAACTCTGGATTGAAGTGTGCTTGAAGGAGCAAAAGATAGAAAAGGTAATAATGAACAGTTATGTATTAAGTTACAAAGAGCTGGTGTCAAGTAAAGCACTGCACTAACTTGTTTTTACATGAGATGTTGCTGATCTAAGAAGTGGAGTAAAACAGCTTTTTCCTGGAACTAGGAATTGCTGCCACCACAGAGAATTAACAGTCAAAAAGCCCATACCTTTTGAAGAGACAACTAAGGCAGGGAAGAAAAAAAAAGAAAGTAGAAAGCAGCGAGAGGTGTGATTCAGACCAGATTCATTGCTTTCAGTTTTCTTGAGCTAGAAGAGCAAGATTTGCTAGGTGGGTAAGACGATCAAGCACAAAGGCATTTACTAAACATGTGATGGCAGGCTGGTTCTTTAACCCTTCAGAGAGGCCATCACTTGCAGAGGTGCGTGTGTCCCTGCACTGCGAGTGGAAGCATGCACAGAGGTTGCCTGTAAGAAGGAAAAGACTGTAACATATATAATAGGAGGGAATTGAACATGTTCTCTGAGAGATGGAAAGGTGTAATGCCAAAAAACAGCTAGATAGTAAGTTACATCTGAAATTGCATCTGAGCGTGATATTGCAGAAAGATTTGGAAGCACACATGCTAAGCCATCTTGTCAAGGAACAGAGGGGACAGCAGACCAGACACCTCTAACCTAGATTTTGTTGAAGTCCTTTTCTGAGAACTTTGGTTGATTTTAAGTGGTGCAGTGGCTGTTTCCATGGGAACAAACTGTCTACAGCATAGAAGTGATTGCAGTGAAGTACTAAGTTTCCTTTTTGTTGTCAGGAAGCTGTGATCAAATTTGAAGAAGTTAAGAAGGAAGGAAGAATGTTTGAAGGCAAGGATGCTTTGGGCTTTTCCTCATGCCAATAAAACTAACTTGTGCTTCCCAGTAGGATGAAGACAAGGCACAAAGTTGTGTCTGAACTGCTCCTCTCGTGAGAAAAAGAGGGAGAGAGAATAAAAAATGCAAATGTTACGCTGTGCTGGGAAGGCAGCTCTGAAGAGTCAAGTTTGCTGTTCCTATGAGTGACTGATGTTGGGAATCAATCTTATATTGACTGCTGCTCCAAAACTGCTTTCCGATATCCTGAAATTTTCCTAATTGGTGGTGGCACCAAAAATAAGCAGAACGGCTGCTTGATCCGTTGGCTGCTTCCTGGCTACTCTGGGTAATAGTTTACTTCGCTTGGTTCTTAGGCAAGGCTGTAATTAAATTGTATGCACTGAGTTTTTAAGAGGTAGTAGAGCCTTGATGTGTGGCTGTGACAGAAACTCGTTCAGTGTAATTAGTGATAGCCCTTATGGAACTTTTTCCATCATAGTATGGAAATATTGTCCCAGCATCTCTGCCATATCAGGTTCCTCAACAGGCTCAGCAGTACTGTGTCTCCAGCCCTTATATCTAACTTTTTTGTAACCTCTCCTTTCTTCCCACTTTTATGTCTTCTTGAAATTACTGGGTTAGAGAGCATCCTTAGAGATCGTATTTGTGTAGTGCTCATGATACAGTGGCACTGTTTTGAAAACAGCTAATGACACTAGGAATCATTCCTGTGGCAAATGTCTGAGACTGCAAACACCAGCAAGGAGTGTAAGGAGTGACTTTGAGTGGCTCAGTGATGTGGATCGTATGGGAATAACAACACCATGAAAACTCAGAAAATATATTGAACAGCACCGAGAAAAAACCAGCAACATGTTGTTACCATTAGTGGAGCCTGCTAGGCTCTGGAATTCCCCAAGGAATTGCTCTAGTCACTTTAAAGTGGACTGAACACAGCCCTAAAGAATACACTATTTTGTACTAGTCTCCAGGGAGATGGGCTAAGTGTAATCTAACGGCCATTTTTATCTCCTCCTTATGTGTCTACAGGAGCTGAGGCTCTGCGCTTCATTACTTCGGTAGCTGAGTTCACAGAGGGAGATGAGCTATCAGCATTTCTTCTGCCAATCTGTGGGTTTAAGCACTGTGTTCACCAGTATGCTCCCTCTTCTCTGAGAAGGAGACGTGTGAGGAAGGAGGAGGGTGACGGGGCAGGGAAGCTCTGAGTTGAAGGCTTGCGGTTAGTATGCTGTGCAGGCAGACAAATCAATTGACCCCTGCCTGGGTATCTTAATCAGAAGCGTGTGGTTCACTGCAGTGGTTAAGTGCTCCCGTGCTGGTGATGGCATCTTCTTCAGAGACACTATTGATTGCTCTTCTCTTCTGAGAAGAGCTTCCAACTGTGTAGACAACATCAGGGAGAAGTGGTGGTGGAATGCCCTCTTACAGCTCTACAGGATTAGATCGACAGTTTAATTTCCCTGGGGGTAGGCTAGCTGTCATTCTAATTCAGCCAGACTAGTGTGGGAAAGAGGAAGGAGACGACTGTTTGAAAGGTCCATTGATTATCTGAATAAGCCTGGTGTAAGGCCAAAGATGTTGCAGTGCATGAACCACACAAACTGAGGTGAGGGAGCATGTGTTTGGGAAATGTCTTTTGAGGGAAATCAGAGTGAAATGGAAGAAGGCAGCATTTTGCAGAGTGACCTTTTCTTGGAGTGAAATAGAATCCCTAGAGCTGGGCGGCATGGGGATGTTATGATCTTCTGGCAACCAAACAACCCACAGGAAAGTGAGTATGTGAACAAGCATATGATTTCAGTGTAGGAGTACCTTTTGGTGACTGCATGTTTGACTCTGTGTGCAAGCATCTGCTTATATGCTCCCCATTAGCAGTTTTGTGACTTTTAAAATGCTTGTGTTATAAAAAAAGGTGATGCAATGTAGTCTGAGTATATGTTAAAGACAGGAGGTGCAATGAGACCACACATGCAGTTACACTTTCTGAGAAATCCTTTAAAACTTTAAATCCTTCCTTCTCCCTAAAAAAAAGAAATAGCAATACTTGTATAAAACATACCATGCTGACAACAAACGAAGTCTATCCGATTACCTGTTTAATGTGGACTATCTAGGGTGCCTTCCACAGGGGTATCTACACTGCACATCTTCTGGAAGCAGATAAATGAAATCTTGTCTCTGTGTCTAGTTTCTTTCTTGAAGAGAGTGCTCACAAATGCACCAGCTCCATGCAGATTTAGACATGAATTTTTTTCTGCAGTTGCACTGCCACTCTGACATTGTTATAATGTAGAATTCTCTCCTTGGTTTGTATAGTTGTGAAATACTTGTTATTTTAATTTGAGAGCTATTGAGATTTAGTAACCCAGCTAGATATTTCCTGGGAAGGGAAATTTTACCAAAGATAAATCTTGAAAAATGCAGCTAGCGCTTCTAACCCTGTGCCCTCACCTCCCAAAGAAACCAGCATGGAGTGTCACGTAATATACAAGTAGGAGAGGGTAATGTTTTAGCTGAAAGGTGGATGTTGTACATTGCACGAAGAATTTTTGGGATGCAAGAGATTCAGGATGCAAGAGAATCAGGAAGGCTGGCTGGAAAAATATTCAGCTGAGTAAAATCTCTTCATCAAATAAATTTGGGTCAAGTTGAATACATATCAGGAAACATATGTTTATTTAAATTACAGGTAATTGCACAAAGAACTAAATTACACCCTCATTGATTAAAATGCTTCCTCAAAGTACTGCTGATTTGCACTTATGCGAAGAGCAGCATTGTGTTAACTGTGGATTTGTGTTTGAATATGTATGCTTAAGGGGAAGGGAGTGCTGTTTTCTTTGCATTCACCACTTTCTTAGGTCTTGTTCCTCCTTTACACCAGTAAATCAACTGGTAACCCTGATTTTTATTTCGGGGCCCCTATTGCCTCTGTATTGACCAGCATGCAGGAGGTACATGTCCATGGAAGCTCACTGCTAATGCAGTAACGATGAGTATAAAACAGTGCAGCACTGAGACTGACCTACCTGAATAACCTTTTGGTGAAGTTGTCACTGTTCTTTATGTGTGTGCAGAATATTGGGCAGGCTGAAAAAGAGATCTCCTTTTTGAGAACTGATGTTTCTTTGTCTGGATAAACTGGGATCAGATGGACATGAATCCAAAGAGTTGGACTAGTCAGGATTGGACTTAGAGTTCCCTTCCAACACCTTAAATTCTATGATTCTTTGAAAGAGCAGCTCTTAGATAATCCTACTGCTGACAGTGATGCTGGTAGAATAAAAAGGTGGTGCAGGGGGAAGAAGCCCTTGTCCTGGCTGGTTTAGCTGAAGCTGCAGTGCGTGGTGACATGTAAGAAATTAGAATTGCTCAGTGGCGGTCAAGTGTGGTAGAATATTCATTCACTTAAGTTTTAAAGTACCCGGTGAGAGGAGACACGATTGACCATTTTTTATAAGCCTCTTTTATTCTCTAGGTGAAAAATAGCTTTATAAGAATTTGTTTCACTCAGCATCTTTACAGCATGCGTCTCTTTTTACTGAAGCCATTTCCGAATGTATAGCTTTGGTTCAGCCTCAGCAATAATTCCAGATCTCAGCATAACCAAATTGTTCAGAATGAAGAGGTGCGGTTAGCTGCACCAGACAGCAAAATAAAACCAAACCAGGGAACAGCGTGTGGATGGACTTCTTAAAAGTAATTATGTTATGCTGATACTAAAGCACAATATTATCAGGTGCTGATGGGTTTAAAGGATGTAATTTATTTTCATTTTAGGTCCAAACCTTGAAAACAAGATGTGTAGAGTTCAAGAAATCAGTCTCTGCAATTAGGAATTGGAACGGTCCACATAATAGTTCTCGGTCTTTTCCTTGCTGTGCCCTGTCTTTCAGCCCTGTAGTGCTTTTGGACTCCCTCGTCGTCCAGGAAGGGCAGTTGTCACATCAGCCTGCGTCCGGCTGGGAACCTGGGAGCTGGTGGTCTCTGCAGTGTCTCTATAGGCTTTGACAGAGGTTTGTGTTAATGCCTTGTCTTGTGTGGGATTTCACCCTCATGAAGTGGAGCTGCTACTTGGTCATCAGCTGGTCTTAATTACCACCTGCTGGTAGAGTATAGACCACAGGTTGTTTTACAAAAGGACTTTGGTCAGATACCATAGAAACTCTGTGGGTAAATTCCTAGGAGGATTGAATTAGCCCATTAAAGCTTACCCAAGTCAGCCCAGTAGTTTGTGCTAAATTAACCATTTCAACATTCAAGGCTAATGGAAAAGAATTTTTTTACTGGAAGTTTTTGTGCAAGCACAAACTGTAGTGTATTGTAACATTTCAGTCCACCTAAAAATTTGAGTTACAGATGTGGTTGCAGCTAGTGGTCTTGCTGTCAAGGCCCAAGGACTGGGTCAGAACTGAAAGGTGGGACATTTGGCTCACACACAGTCCTTTTCTGGGCTCTTGCAGAGCAGCATGTATATTCCCTGTCAGGAGCTGCAAGGTAGTCGTACTATCATGCTGCTTTTGGGCTGCTGGGCTCTAAGAAGGTGAAAATACTCCAGGATCTTGAACATTACACTCAGGCAGTTACTTATTTCTTGTTCAGAGGAGGTAGTTTTTTTGAGAACATACAGAGCTTAAGCACAGTCTAGTGTTTTATTCAACCATGTATTCCGGGAGAAGAAAAAATGGTAGGTTTTGACCTATACAAATGGGTCAGTCATAGGTGATATCTCTGCTGTGACCTTGTCTAGCATACTCTACAAGGCAAACTAGACCCATTGAATCTCAGTCTTTGCAGAGCTGTGGGGATGAACTGTGTCTTTGTGCAATGCATTGAAAAAATAAATCTAGATATTTTTATCTTATTGTTCTTAACCAATGGAACTTGTGATAAAGCTATCTGTCCGTGCAGTACAATATTCTTCACTCAGTTCTGGCCTCATTTTATCCTTTTCTGAACTGCCGGAACTCAATTACGCAGCAGGATTTGGCCCTTATTTGCCTGAAGCTGACAGGAAAATGAACATCCGATAAAGATTGAATCAGTTTAAATGCATATTAAAAAATAGATCCTTTCTGTGGACAAGGTGGAAATAAGAGCCAGCCCTAGTGCAGAACATCATTGTAAGCCGAGGAGTTCACAGTGTGTTTCAATGTGACCTCCCATTCCCTCTCATTATCTTCCACTTATTAACCCTGATCTAACTGTTATTGATAGCTCCATTATTCTGCTTGGGACAGCAGTGACAGTCTCACTGACCTTGCCCTGGGTGATCAGAAACTCATTTAGTGCTCAGCGTACTCTTTGCAAAAGTATACTGAGGGAAAAGTATATTCAGCATGAGAAGCAGGCACGTATTTTTACAAGGATTTCTTGCAGCGCTATTAATTATCTCAAGAGGTGCATTGTGCTCCACTAAATATATTGAAAACTTGTCTAAATTCCTCTTTAGTCTTAGAGATAAATATTGCAATAAGAACAGGAGACTAAGAATTGCTCATCCTTGATGCTGCATAGTGTTAATTGTGGAAAATGGCAAGACTAAATGAAATACTAAGGGTCTAAGATTTTACTTGCTTGCATGGTTCTCTCTTTCTAGCCTGCCTACCTCTCGGGCAGTATCATTAGCTGCTTTCTAAACACTGCTTGTCACAGGGAATTAAATTTCACCTCCCACCCTCAAACTTTGTGTAGTCGATTTATTTGCACTTGTTCTATAGAGAGTATATAATCACAGGGATTGCACTCTGTCAGGATCAGATCCTGAGCACTTCAGGTGCATAGAGAATAAATGATACTCTGAGAAAAAATACATGAGAACTATGGCTGTCTGGCTCTTCCCTAAAGACTGGAATTCTATGATATTCTGCCTTACGCCACTATGGCTTAATTTTTTACATGTGAAGTTAGAACACTTATGCTATGAGAAATACTTCCCTAAGTTTATATTTATTTATTCAAGCTTAGGTAGACATATTTATTTATGATAAAGTTATAATGTATCTTTTTGTGATGGAAATGGGTTAAAGTTTGTTTTCTGTAGTAATTGTTTCCTTCTCTTATATCTCTCAATTTTGGCAACGGAAGCAGTCACCTATTTAATTAATCACTGTTTTTAATGCCTGATTTTGGTACACTTACATGTAGCTCCACTGCTTGCATCACATGTACTATGCAGGAATATTTAATTGCTTTAAAATAAGGTCCTTGATGGAAATAAGCCAGATGTGCTTTCCATCTGCTCACACAAACATACATGCGAGTGTTTTGGTTTTAGAAAAATACTGTTTTGAAAATCTAGTTTCACGATCAAATTAGACACTTTAATCTTAACAGAGATAATACTGTTGGTGTGCTTACTACTTGGAGGCAAGAAGGCTGAGGTGTTCTGAAAACACTGGCTAAATTTATGTAGCACTGCCTGGAGTTGTGATCCAGGTGCAGGACCTGGCACTTGGCCTTCTTGAACCTCACACAGTTGCCCTTGGCTCATCGATCCAGCCTGTCCAGGTCCCCTCACCCAGATCACTGATTTGCACATACCTGTATCTTTAAAGGTGTTTCTTTAAAATCTAAGCATTCATTAGGAATGATTTGAGCCTGAAATGTGTAGCTTACTTTGCTTCTTTGCACCAGAAATCTGGAATGTGTCTGTGGTGAACCTGTGACACTGTTTTGAATGCAACAAAATCATTTCATGAGTGCCCGAATCATTTCACTTTCATTGCTGAAACTCAGATTGAATCAGGTCTCGGAACCCAAGCTCTTCTGGTTTGACCATGTAGGGACATAAACCGAGAAGCAGAGGAGAAGGGTGAAGAAAAAAAAGTAATGTAACTGCTGAAAATGGTTGATTTTGTAAGAAGGTACATAAAATGTTGACATATTTGTTTTTTCAGATCTTCAGTGGTCCTAAACTCCTCTCGTTCTTTCCTACTCCAGTAGCAACTAGCTGTGGGGCCATCAAGATTTTAGGCTGTTTGATTTGTTAACAGTTTTCTAAATTAAGATTTTTTTTATCTTTCAGGAACCTTGGATATTTGTGGCAGTAAGCACTATCTTACTTCCTCAGTGTGACTAGAGGAATCTAAATCAGCCCAAACACACCACTGAAAGTTTGAAAAGGTAGTAGAGAATGAACACGTGGAAATGCCCTCATCAGGTATATTCTGGTGCATAAGTAGTCCGAACACTCTTCCTAAGAACCAGTGTTTGTGTATGTGAACAGGGCAGAGACTCTGAGCATAAGAACGTCTGAGAGGATGGAAGATTTTCATTAGAGTTGGGGCCTTTGGAACTTTCCAGTTGCTAATATTTGTCCTTGCTGAGCATGAGAGCTGCAGGTTTTCATATTTACTAGGTAAATGAGATTTGGTAAAGTCCATAAAGGCTATCTCTGACTGCAGAAGAAGTCCCCTGAATTCACTGCCAAATTCTAAGCAAGAAGGCAGTAAAGCAGTTCAAAGAAATGAAAGTCTTAATACAACTAAATGTTTTCCTGTGGATATATTCTCAGAAACAGCCTTTGATTAACTTGCCATTTCTTAAATGAAAGTAGTGATGATCAGCTCGGCATATACCTGGTGTACAAACTCCAATTCAGACTATGTAAGTGGCATGGCATCATAACCTCTAAGGCTGCCAGACAATTGTCATTAAATTTATAGGCAGCACTGTCAACCTGGCTGATGATGAATCCAGTTTATAGAGTACAGCCTGCTATTTCAGTAAAGAAATGCAGATGTTCATTGTTCACAGAGGGGCCATGAATCATTTTCCCTGCTTAGGCCTTATTCCATGAGAACAGCTGGAATTTTGCCTAAGTAAGGATTGCACTGTGGCAATGGCAGCATGGAAATAGGAGGTGGCCTTTTTCAAGGGATGCTCTGGAAGTTGTGGAATCAGAATCCAGTCATTTAAGTGATATGTTGTTGTGAAAATCTGCTAATTCTTTTTAGAATTGCATTAAAAGGCAAAGGAACTGTGTCTTCTTAGGTGATTTTTTTAGGAAGGATGTTGCCACTGAATCCCTGCATAATGCTGGAGGCAGGGAGTATTCATAATTTTCTGTGGCTAGGAGGGATCATTCAACCTAGCCTTGTGTACATCATGGGCCAGTTGGACTCATGCAGTTTTTCTTGTATTGAATCTAGCACCTTGTGCTGGACTGAAGTTTATTGACTCCAAAAAATGTTCATCAAGAAATTGGCAGTCTACTACTTCTTGTTTGTTTGAGGTTGCTTGGGTTTTTCCTCATCTGCACTATTTAAGAATGTTCCTTATTGCATTAATTTTGGTTTGATTTTAATTTCCAGTAATGACTTCTTGGTTTGTCTTTTTGAATTAGAATGGCAGAGTCCTACAGTAGAAAGTACCATCTTTCTGTAGGAATATGTGAAACAATTGAATTATTCTTATTGTTCTAATGATAAAAGTGGTTAATATGTTTGCTTCATTTAAAATTGCACTGAAAGCTTTTTTTTTCTCCTGCTTCTCTGCTCATTTTTATAATACTTCTCTATATCCTTACCTTCTCAGAGAAACCTATTTTCAGCTTTTTTTTCAAGTTACTGTGGAACAAGGGACGAGTATTGCTGCGTTAAGAAGGAAATAAAGACTCTGACTTTGTTTAGCAAAGGACACACTGTTCAAAAACATTTAAGCCTGGATTACACTTAGTGATTCAGTGGGGAAAAAAAAATCACTAAAATCCGTAGACCTTAAAGGATAGCTGGAAGTGCAGTGTTCATTTCTTCGGTGTAATAGCAAACTACTGGCCAAAGCATTTTGAGTGCCTTGCACTTGAGGGTACCAGGAGTGATTTACTGATACTATCGAGTAGGCTTTGGAGCACGGTCATGAGCAAGATAAAGTAGTGTCCTCTTCCTGCAGATGAGAAAAGAGGCAAACTAAGTGACGTGATAAAGGTGACATGAGTCTGAGGAAAAACTGAACCCAGAAGCCCGAAAACTCATTTTTTTGGGTTCTCTGCTTGATGCCCAGTAAGAATTAATTGGCCATAGATTTGAAAAATACTGTGTGATATTTTTTTTTCTTGGAAAATTCATAGAGTCATATAATCATTTCGTTTGGAGAAGACCCTTAAGATCATTGAGTCCAACCATAAAGCTAACAAATGTTGCTTTCTGTTAAATATAGAATTATCATACCATTTGTGAAATCTTGTCGTCTAAGTGAAAAGAGGTGCAAAAGTGCTACAGTTCTCTTCATCATAATTTCAAGTTTAAATCCTATTACTTTTCTTAGCAGAAGTCTGTTCTTGGATGTAGGTGTAATTGATCATTAATGCAAGACACACTGCTGTTAGGCAGAAAGGCAATTCATCTCATGTTAGCTTCTTTATTTCAAAGACATGAAATACTTCAAGTAAGATGAAAATGAAGTGTTTAAAAATCCCACACTGTGTTCGTTGCCATACTTTCTCCATTTCCAAGGGTGAAGGATATTATTTAGTTTTTAAGATCATTCAAAGATTTCAACTGTGATGAAATAGCCACTTCATGCTTTGAAAGGAAATGTGGGACAGTGGATGTTCCATCAGGCCTGAAAGGTACTGAGGTGCCAAGTCAGAAGACTAGTAATTAGCATTTATGTCCACAGCAGGGAGCCAGATAAGAGAGGGGTAGCAGCTGATGAGAAAATGGTGGTTTAAGAAAATATCCAGATTAACTGAATTGTTGATACAGTCGTAGGTATTAGCAAAGCACACCGGTACAGTGGTCTGATCAGGCACAGCAGGGACATGCACATGACACAGAGAATTTATACCAATGCATACAAGTTCTTCTGCAGCAATAAAATAAATGCTCGGTAGGTTTTAGCTAAGTAAAATGTATTTTAATAACAGATTCTTACAGGAGGATACTCCAAAGCATCCCGTATAATGGTGAATCTGTGCAAGGTACACAGTCACATTTATTATTTCCAATTTGGAGAAGTTGAAATACAAGGTAAAATTATCTGTCCCAAATTGTAAGAGAAGATCTGGGATAGAATCAGAGTTCTTACTCTACACTACTTCTCCTAGTTTGTATTAGAGGAATGGAATTGTTTCTTTTCCCCAAGAAGCAGCAGTTGAACCATTCAATATAAACAAAATGAAAAAATAAAGTATGGTTTGATTCTTAGTTGATTAACCTGCCGTCAGAATTTAAATCCTGCTCAATGTTGTTACCAGGAGTTACCTGAGACTTCTACCTTTCATGTTAATCTGCACAGATTCAAATTGACTTAGACTAAGAAAACGAAATGTGCAATTATGAACAACTAGCTTTAAGCTGATTTCAGAAGGAACTTGCATGATGGGGCTGAGATTTTAAGAACCTTAGCAAACTCAATGAAAAACTTCCTGTATTTATGTATTTGAAAGTCAGACAGTCCTGTGGCTTTGAGCTTACTGTTTTTACTCCTCTGGCTTTGTGAACGGGATTGACATCGTGAAAGAATGAGGGATGCTTTGCTTCAGTGGGAGCCTGTTCTGGAGAGTTTTTTTACAGGTGAATTAATTCTGGAAACCACTAGGCATATGGCAAGGACTTCCAGTCTCCCTTTAGTGCTCTCATACTCAAAGCTGGGATGAGCTTGTTTGCTGAACTGGCTTATTACAGTGCTTTTAGTAAGTTACCAAGTTACTTATAGCATGGATCCAAACAAAAGAGCAGATAGTCACTGGTAGCATGAATGCATGCTGCAAATTTTCCTATTGAAAACAAGTTTGTAATTGAATCAAGTTTTTCATACAAAAGCAATTTCTGAGAACTACTGAGTTGGGTTATTTTATGGCAGGAAATATAAAAATGACAACTTTTATGCACCAGGTATGATTTTAATTAAACAGTACTTGTAGTTTTGTTTCATTGGAAAAAAATAAATTATTTGTTTGTTTTAAAAAAATAAAACCTCACAAAATGACGAAAAAATGCCCAAATAAATCCATCTTCTACATATAAATATCAATGTGAAAATAAAGGTTACCTTTAGTTTTACTGAGTGTGTACAAAGTCTTTGACACTTCCTTTTCACAAATTTTTGTGGATTTTTTTTTTCTTCAATCAAGGAACCATTTTTTTTTCCTCTTAATGGAACAGTCCATATGGTATGAATAAAATATGGTATCTAGTGCTACCTTTCTGCAAGTGCTGGCGAGCTCAGAGGAAGGGAACCCATGTCTGGGAGTTATGTATTCAGCTCATTTTGAAACTCGTGGAGCCTTAAACAAATCACCTTCATTTCTTGTTCTTTAGCTCCCCAAACACAAAAGGGAAATAAATGCTTCCCTCCCTCAGGCAAATCTGAGAGGCTCAGATGGAAAAGGACAAAACACTGTGTAATATTGTTAGCTTCGTTAATCCAAGTCAGCCCATTTGTTTCTCACAAAGAGTGTAACAACTGAATTGCCTCTGTTCTGCTATTTGTATTTGCTCTCCATCCTGTCTCCAAACGGAACAATTTTAGCTGTTGCTAAAGGGTTTAAAACTCTTGATTTGTGGCAGTAACTCCCACAAAGATGCATTATGGGCAGTGAAGTGATTATCTTGAACGAGCAGAAAAAGGCAACCTAACTGGCAATTGCATTCCAGTGTCTGCCCCTCAGCCTAGCACCTGCTTGACTGACTCGCTGCTCCATCCCAGAGAGCTTTATTCATTAGTAAGGGCCATTCAAGCATTTAATGGAGCTCTTTACATTGAAACAGCTTTGTTTGCTCCTATCTGTCTTTTAGGCTGGTTTGGCTGAAGACAAGCCCTTGAAAAAGATGTAGTTTCTGCTATGTCTCTACCTAGTGAGCACTTCCTTGCCCCCCGGGGTAACTTTGCTGCCCCTCATCTGCAAATGGAAAAGGTACCCAGTAAGGCAAAATCATAGATTTTTAATTTTATTTTTTAATTTTCCAGGCAAAATATTAAGAAAGTTCAGCTAGTTGTTGTAGATACTAAGATGCTGTTGTAAAGCTTTGGTTTATACACTTGGAGGGGCCCGAGGATTTTAGCAGTCTGTACAGTTTTGTCTTTGAATGATTCCTAGAAATGTGGACCTTGTACTAGTCTATACCTACAGGCACACTCTAATATTAAAAGTAACCAATTATTTTGATTTTAATAGACTCTTAAAACTCAGAAATACAGCCCTTGAGCGTGGAGAATAAGGTTGTTAAAAAATCCTAGGTAACACATGAATTTAAAATTAATGCCAAGTCACAGTGTGAATAACACGTGGGTAAGAACAGTGGTAATAATATATTCAAATGAAGCACAAGCCATTTCATTGAAAAAAGGTAAAATTGAAACATGAATTATTGAAGATCTACATGTAAATTCACCTCTTTACAGACTTCTGTGTGGACAGTATGATTAAGCTGGAAGCTTAATCCTATTGTGGGAGAAAAGTGCTTCAGTCCTTAACAAGAAAGCAGGAACCATCTCTTTTAACACTTTCTATCTCAAAGACCCAGTTGAGTAAGTAAAGAGTAAGCTGAACTGGACCTAGATATTCCAGTCCATTTGGGTGTAAAAGTCCCAATGGGAAAGTCCTATGGAGTCAAACCTTTTTTTCTGTTCAAAGCTATTGATGCTTTTCTGCTGATTTAGTTTTTGGAATTTAGTTCAATCTTCATAAATAACAATCCATATTTATTTCTGAATGATTAGCTTCTGAACATCACCAGTTTCTGAGTCATGGCTGCACCAAACTTTCTCTTCCTGATGTGATACAAAGAACTCTTTTGGGCTTCCAAATTATTTTAGGCTTTGAAGACTCACTGATCCTTTTAAATTGGCTTAATCCTGTTGTCAGTTAGGCCTTACTTTAAATTGGAGGAAATAACCTACTAAATATGCAAAGGTTAACCGCTTCTGTATTTCTTTTCATTTTAGGCTTCAGTCTTATTTCTTTGAAAGATGAATGGCTGTCAAACTGTATTCAATAATAATTCAATTTGTATAGGGATAAGGGCAGAATACAGTTTCAGCCTGAGTCTTCCAGTCAAGGAAGTTCAGAACTTGACTAGCATGCTCTAGTTCCCTTTTTTTGTTGCATCCCCTGGCATGTCCAAAGTATTAGTGTCTGCTCTAAACAGAAGCAAGACATCCTCTCAAAACACTCTGGAAATATTTATGCATATATAATTACTGCGTAATAAATGCTATTTTACTATGTTATTGTTGAATAGGGCTAATATATATAAAGAAAAAGTATTGTAATTTTTAACATCTATATTTGCTTGCACAGCTTGAATGAGGAATGCTTTCTTAATTTTATAAATATATGCCAAAGTGGATATACAGGCCAATAATAGTCTATTGGCTTTTGCATCAATATCACAGTTTTCCAATTGGACAGAACTTAAATTTATGTTTAAGACACGAGGCAATTTATATAGAATGGGATAGGCCAATTTTTTTCCTTAACACAATGTTTACAAAGTCTTTGGTGTTACTCAGGGGACAAATTTAGTGGATAAAGTCAGATCTTTCTCTGGTATAAATCAGCCTGCCACCTCTAGTGGCAAATAAAAGCAGGTTTTTCTGTATCATCATTTATGGAAATAACCAGGGAGATAGGATAGAGGGAAAAAAATCTCTCTTTTTATGGGATTTAAAGTCTTTAAAAACATATCACATGCTTGAAATAGCTAAAGAAGATACTGGTCAGCTTTTACTTGTCTCAGATAAGCTATGTGACAGCCAACTCCTGGCTAAACCCTTATCAGAAAGCCAGTGGGAAGCTGCAGAGTTTCTCTCCATTTAAACTAATTGATTTTCACATTTGGATCTAATTGCAAACCATAAACCCCATAAATTACATGGAAACATTGATATTCTGTGAACAGTTTTGGCTTTAACGAAACAACCAGAGGCTTCCAATTACTGCATAGACTCAGAGGCAGTGATTTTTCCATTCTGCTTGCTGTAGTCACTCATCACTAGTAACCGCTTAAAACTCAGGAGTGCCACAATATTTACTAGTAATGGTTTAAGCCAACCTAGAGTAAATATGGGCTTGAATTTATACCCTAAAGTCTAGGAGACCAGATCAACTTGGGGCAATCTGAAAGCCTCATTTAATTCTGTAGCTTTGACCTCTCCTAAATTCATAACAAGAGTTAGGTTATGTTTCTGACTGTGATTCGTGTTTTGCCAGATGGGTACAAGCCATTATTTGCCAAAAGCACAGCATGTTTCATTGTGAAATACAGAAAAACACTCCATGCTTGTATGTCAGAGTGCTTTTGGCTGAAAAATAGACAGGTCTGTGTCTGAGATTTATACAACCTTTCCCTTTTGAGTTATCTGTTTAGATCAATGTAAATACTTGGAGGGATCAAGTGGATCATTTATATTTAAGTATTATGAAAGAAAATAAGAAATTAGAGTAACCTCAAGAGATTATTCTGTTTATTGGCATGTAGTGGTATCTCTAAGTAGAAATCTGTGCATGCTCACAGACTGGGAAAGAGATACCCTTACATGGCACCTGGCTTGTGATGCTGGTTCTGCATATACAGAAGCTGTTGCTTTCTGTGGTTGTTAATCTACAGAACTAAATCATTCAGAGATTAAAAGATTTCAAATGGTATTTTTTGGCATCATCTTTACAGTGGTCAGTTCCACTGTTGTCCACTGTATTTTTACAGAACTGTGCAAAACTATAGAAGACAAACGTGGCTCAGATTTGTACCTGTCTGTAAGTTCTAGCTGTTCTACGCTGCTTGTTCAGCAGCTGCCTCTTTTTATAACTGGATTTTGGCAAAGAAATTGCATCAAGTTCATACACAGTAAAAAGTACTCAGCAAACAAACAAAACCAATTTCTTTGCACTGCTTTTTGTGAATCAAAATCAGATCATAAAGTCTGTTTCTTGAACCAATGAGGCCATTCGGTAACTTAGAAGACGGGCTTGGATATATCTGTTATGCAGTTTCTCCCTCGTGGAGCTTTGCATGAAAGCATTTGTCATTTCATTTCTCATAATTATACATCAATGAAATGTGAAAATGCCAACAGTTGTTCCATATTTTTTTGGAACTGCAGCTGATTCATAGGGTGCTGCTTTCCTTTGATGTCATTGTTGGGAAAAAAAGTGAGAAATAAAGTAAAACTTCAGCATTTGCATTTCAGACGTTGGATTTTTAGTTTGCTCAGAAAAGAAACAAAAGTTAGAAAGATGTACAGCAACAATGAATCCTAAGCACATAAACTGCACTTTTTTCTTTTTGGTCCTTCCCTGATTCCATCGGAGCTCAGCTACCATAATGTATATTGCAGATTTTCAGGAAAGCCAAACGAATGATCATTTTTGGCATATGGAAGTGACAGCAGAGACACTTTCACTGCAATTGCAAAAAGCCAGGAGCTGCAAATTGACTGTGAGATTGCATTTTTGCATAGTCTCTCACATTGGAACAACTACCATCCTATGCACTGTCCTTTCTGCTTCTCTTTGTGCTTCACCATTGTGAACAACCCATAATGACACTTACGGGAAGTGCTTGGATGCGATGCAACATCCAAGGAGAGGTTTCTGTGCCTTCATTGCTCTTTTTATTCACTATAATTTCTGTTCTGAATGCCTGGCTAGACTTAACACTTGGATTATGGTGGAGCAGCCTCTTGACCTCCTAAGTTTTGGTCTCCATCTGAAGGGTAGTCCATGGCTTTTCAGATTGCATGGAAAAATGGAAGCAGGTTTAGGTTTCATTTGAACTTTTTTACTGACTGTTCCTGTGGGGAAACTGAATAGCACAAAGTGTGTTTTGTCAGGGAGCGAGAGGTAAAATGTGTGCTGCATTTTAAAGAGAAATTGCTCAGATGTTCTTTGGCTAGAAGGTGCCTGGGAGACATGGCAGTTACTTTGATTAGATTTGGACCTTGATTCCTTATTATTTTTTATAATGCTAGTGATCATTATTGCCATGTGGACCTGATGGAACTGGATTAAGCAAGCAGCTGCCAGTTTTTCTAGTTTAATGTGCGTTCATCTTTGATATATTCAGAGGAACATGTAGTGAAAATCACTGTATTAGTTACGATCTGTCTACAGGGAAGAATTTCAATTACTGTGCTAGAGTGTCAGCTTACTGCAGAGAAGGGATACAGCATGACACATCAGAATAACAAATGCGTGACAGATCCATTTTAATTGTCTTTCTTATCTGTACTTAACCTCTATTACTATAACTAAGAAGGGAAGAGAGGAGCTGAACTTCTTAAAGATAATGGTAGAAGACTGCTCATGGCTTGGACAGGCATACCCTTCACTGGTTAAAAAACTATTGTGAAGGCCAAGCACGAAGAGTGTTGGTGAATGGAGTTGGCAGCCAGTCACAAGTGGTGTTCCCCAGGGCTCAGCATTGGGGCCAGTTCTGTTTAGTATCTCTAATATCTGCTTGAGGGTAGGGAGACTCTACAGAGGTATCTGGACAGGTTGGATCAGTGAGCCAAGACCAATTGTAGAAGGATCAGCAAGACCAAGTGTTAGGTCCTGCACTCGGGTCACAACCACCCCATGCAACGCTACAGGCTTGGAGAAGAATGTGTGGTAAGCTGCCTGGTGGAAAAGGACGGGGGAGGGCTGTTCGTCGGCCAACTGAACATGAGCCAGCAGCGTGCCCAGGTGGCCAGGAAGGCCAACAGCATCCTGGCCTGAATCAGAGGTATTGAGGCCAGCAGGACCAGGGAAGTGATTGCAGGGACCCTGTACTTGGCACTGCTGAGGCCGCACCTCAAACCCTGTATTCAGCGTTGGGCCCTTCACTACAGGAAATACATTGAGGTGTTGGAGCCCATCCAAAGAAGGGCAGGTGAAAGGTCTCAAGAACAAGTCTTATGAGGAGCAGCTGAGGGAACTGCGGTTGTTTTGTCTGAAGAAAAGGAGACTGAGGGGAGACCTTATCACTCTCTGCAACCACCTGAAGGGAAGTTGCAATGAGGTAGGGATCAGTCTCCCAAGGAACTGGCATTAGGACAAGAGGAAATGGGCTCAGTGTGCACCAGGGGAGGTTTAGATTGGTATTAGGAAAAACTTCTTTATGGAAAAGTTTGTCAAGCATTGGAACAGGCTGCCCAGGGAAGCGGTGGAGTCACCATCCCTGAGGTATTTAAAAGATATTTAGATGTGGTGCTTAGGGACGTGGTTTATTGGTGGATTTAGCAATGAGAGGTAATGGTTGGACTCAGTAATTTTAAAGATCTTTTATGATCTGAACAGTTCTATGATTCTTAAGTAAAGCAGAAGATGGAAAGGCAGCCAGCAGCTATCAACTTCAGAAACAACGTCAGGGAGTCCCTCCATGGAGACCAGCTGGTGTGTGTTTGCTCTCCTGATCAGAACAGTTTCTATATAATCATCTGATTGGTTTTTTTCACTGCATTATTCATCAGATAAAGAGGACCAGCTGGTGATCTTTTGTTATAAGCAGAGTTTTGAATAAGGTAGTAACAGAAGTTCTGCTAGTGATTCCCTGTATCCAAACAAGGTTGGCTTTCTCTAGATAAGTAAAGACTGGATTTTGTCCTGTTGATTTGTTTCTAAACTTCTCATCTTCTCTGAACCAGAATTATCTTTGCCCAGGTAGGAGAAAAGGGTTTGGTTGTTTCACGATGCCAGTGGGGTTACCTCCAGACTTGCAATCTACCCAGGTCATTTCCCTGCAGCTGTGCATTGCTGCACAAGTATTTTTCATGCCTAGTATCTCTGGGACAATGACCCAAGTCCTGAGCTATTTTTTGTAAGTGCTCAAGGTTAACACCATAGAAAATATTCCTAAGTATGCTGCTGCTTTTTTTTTTTTTTTTTTTTTTTTTAGTGTGAACGCTATACAAGGTGGAAGTGTTTGAGAAATCAGGAATTGTTGGATGGGGATTATTTTCCCTTAGAAATAAAAATTACTTTAAAAGTGATAGACTTTCCTACCATGTCAGAATTATAATTACTGCAGCAAAAGGAGGCCTTAATCACCTCTAATCCATCCCATGTCTACTAAATGTAATTTGAATCTTAGATGCTGATTTTGGCCATCTGTACTGTGGACATAACAAGATGAACCCAGTATTGTATTTTAAGATGACTGAAAGGTGCAAAGTAAACAGTATCAAAGAGGAAAAAGCAGCCTGGAACTTTGAATGGGCTCTTGGGATCTGACTCGTGATTTCTGCTTGACAGTGGCCTTTTACATTAGTCTAAATATGTGACATAAATAGTCGTGAGCAATCCTGATGAAACAGGCTACACAATTTTTCAGCTTTGTGGGTTCTTTACCTGGTTCCTTAAAGATGCTACTGGTATGCTGTTAACTTAGAGATTCTTTTATCCATTATGATGGATTTGATGTAAAGTTTCAAGATATAATAATCAAGATTTTTTAATTTTTTTTTACTATGCACCTATACTTGCCTACCAGGTATATGATTCCTATAAAGCCTTAGAGAAGTTCAGTGGAGGGTTTTAACAAGAGATTGATTTTTTCAGTACGTGAAATTAAACTGTTAATTCTAAAAGGGGTGTTCTTTTATCTGATGGAAAAGAAAACCTTAATCTTTTCAAGTAATGTGTGCAGCTCATTGTGCTGAGCTTCCTTGCCTTCTCACTTGGTCTCTGTTTCAAAGCTCTTTTCGTATCTACATTACCAGAATGCTCCTGTACCCTAGCACGCTTTATTATGGGGCTTAGTGACTTTCTCTGCTGGATACATTCAAATTTTTTTGTCAGCAGTTGATTGCGCCTCATTTGGAGTTGGAGAGTGATCGCTGTTGTGAGCTGATCTTTCCTTAGTGTTGGATCCCAGAAAGAACAAGATCCATTCCCTGGCTTCCTCTCAGTTGCAAAATCTCCTGTACTCTCATACTGTTTTTGTAGCCTATGTGTTTTGTTTTGCCTGGAATTCACATTTCTGTATGAGAATTTCATGAATAGCCTGCTTAGTTTGAGTTAACCAAAACTGCTAAGTCACATCAAATAAGTATCACTTCTTGTCAAGTACAAGATATGTACAGTGTTGTTTTTTATTATCATGTACTCCTTGCAGGTAGAGCACACAAAGCTCTTTGGATTTTTTTACAGTTTTCTGCAGTTCTGGAGAATTTAAGCCCTTGTGAAGGTTGGAGCTGCTCCTTGCTTCCTTCACACAGTTCACTCTAGCCTCTGGCAACATGCACTGTTCAGAATTATATCTAAGCAGAGAGTTTTATGTCTTCAAAGTTTTAAATATCTCAGTCCTTTGACTTCAGTTTTGTTACAAGTGAAACTTAATGCTCCCACTACCTTTGTGCATTGTCAACTACAATTTCATTGTCCTTTTAAAAAGGCAGTTTTATAAAGATCACTAATGCTATGTACTGAAACGTTGACTAGCCAGGCCTGGGACTTACCCAGATGCTGAAGCTGTTCCTAGGTTTTCACATCCAAATTTTAACCTTCTTTTAACCTTGGAGTGATTAAGATACATTTCTAATTCTGACAAGTATGTCTAAACAGTTTCTAGGATTAGTTACAATTAAAGAAAATCCGAACATGTATTTCCAGTTTGTTTTCCCCCATCAAATCTGAAGTTAAACAAGTAGTGTAATTTTGACCCTAAAAAAGGGAGAGGAGAAAGAAAAGGAGCAATAAAAAAATGCTTCAGCTATTATTTTTTGTGGAACTATCAAATTAGATTGCAAAGTAATAAGGTTCTGTTTTGTATGCTTCACTGAAGCACAGAAAACTACCATATAGTTATTTAAATGATTAAAGTGAGTGTGAGGGTATAGACTAGAGGCCACACAAGAACTGATGACTCCACTTTTCAGAGTAGTATAACTCCTGAACTGTTTTTGACCCATAAGGAATTCAATCCAAATGAATGAAAAACTACACGGAGAGCACTGTCCTGTGTTTTTAGCATGACTTTTGTGGCTATCTGCTTTAGAAGAAAAATCCTCGTATTTGTGTGCAAAGCTTTAAAGTGTGATTCTTTGATGAAGAATGATGGCATCATCCTAAGAGATCCTCACTTTATGTGTGTTTAAATTCAGACTAGCTGATTTTTGAGATGATTTATTACTGCGTTTTGGTAGTACCTAGAAGGCATTAAGATGACATGATTAATTTAGTAATGGCAATCAAAAGACAAAAGTGTGTGCGGAGTAGGAGAAAAGACTATCGTGTGTTAAAAAATCCAGTTGTAATTGTTTGTACTTATTTTGTTAGAAATTTACTTTTGTGAGGAGAGAGATGGAGCAACTCTGTCCTGAGACTTGGACTTTAAATTATAGAATCATAATCAACTTATTACCAAGCTGCTTTGGCAGATATGGTCCATACATCTTTTAAAAATATTTAAATGGACATACCAATACCCTAAAAATCAGCTCCAGCAGTTTATTCCGTAGAATGGAGTATCTGAAGTAGAACATGTGAAGAAGATTATTGTGTAACTAAACAAGTAGCTCTACTTACAGAGGGTTGGAACTTACAGAGAAGAACAGGCCAGGTCACAGAAATAAGCTGTAAGAGGCAATGTGAATGTGCAGCTCTGATGGAGCCAAAGTATCTGAAGGAAACTGAATTTGGATTTATTTTAACAGATTTGGCATAGAGCTTTCTGCCAAGTTCCACTCAGTTGCCTGTGATCCCTCAGTCAATGGCAGAGCAGTAGTGTCACCTAGATGATACTCATGAGTTTGCAACCATGTTACTCAGGTGACAGGTGAGAAGAAGAAAGCTTAGCAATTATTGATGGGAATGACGACCCATTAGAGGAAACAAACCTCCTCAATAACTTAGTTAAAATCTAGTCCTGGCCTGGATTTGCTTGGATTTGAGATCCCAAAAGTCTGCATGTCAGCAAGCATGTAACTGTCACCTGCGTCACTGGAATACTGGGAATGGGAAAGCTGAAATAGGCTAGTGAAAGGAGAGATACCGTGAAGTGTTATAAAACTGAATTATAAGTCTCAGTGTATCCCCAGTCCCCCCTAGTTTGACTGTCTCCACACATCACCCTGTCTCTTCACCACCTGCGTGTCTCTGATATGATATGTAGCAGGGCTACTGGAGCTGGATCCTGGCAGGTGTCCGGAGCTGCTGCTCTGCACCTCGCTGTGCCAGCACACAGGCTGTACCCGCCACAAACTCTTGAAGCCCCTGAGGAGAAACCATCATCTCACCACTCTAGGGAAGTGGGGCTCTGTCCTGGCTGAACTGGGACTGTCCTGATCAGCCTCTGGGGGAGGCTGTAGCCCAGTAGAAACTTGCCTTGTTCCTCTGGTTCAGCTTTGGCACCATACAAGCCACCAGTCAGTAGCCCTGGGGATGCAGCCGGGGTCTGCCCAGGGTCCAGGCCGTCAGGGAAGTCCACAGTTAGGAGACAGGTCCAGGTTCTAGGGCGGGATGCAGGTTAGCAAATCAGGATCAGGCCCAGTGAGGAGAACAGGGCCCAGATATCATCCTGGCATGGCGGGACCATGGGGATGGGCCAGGTAGGCCTAGCGGGGACAGAAGGGACCACTGTGGGCTAAACTGCCCTTTGGAAGTAGCATTTCTTCCCTTCCAGGGCAACGCTGTACTCACTGCTGGAGACTGTATTTCTTGGTTTGAATTTATTGGTTAAATTTGCTCCTAACATGTGTCTGCATAGCAGTTAGGCTCTCATTCCCTCAGAATACTTATGCCTCACAGAATGCTGGAAACAGCTAAAGTGAATGCAGTCCTGGCCTGACTGGGCAGCCATGACCTTGCAGTACAGTAATGAGCTGTGTTTACACCATTAATTTAGCTTTAACTGCCTCACATTCAACTTGAACCTCCAGATCATCTCTGTTTGCTTTGTGCTGTTTTGGCTCCCACTGTAATTCTGTCATTGGAGAAATGAAGTGATTAATGACATTTAAATTAATTAAAGGGATCAATTAATTAAATTAATCAATTTACATTAATTAAGTCGATTAGTGAAATGAATTCCAGTAACTGGGATTGAGCTGCATGCCTTAGCTCGGTGTCCTTGGTATGGGGCACGCTGTGGTGATCTGCCTGCTGGTTACTGAGAGGAGGGCCCCATGGGCACAGATGCTGTGTGTTCGTCACCACAGGCCTCTGGAGCCTCTGATGTGCTTCCAGTGACTTGTTGAATAACTGTTTCTCAACCCTATTCTCCACTAAACCAGAATTGCTAACAGAAATGTCTAAAGATGCCCTGGCTTTACCTTTTTTGAATAGTATTGTGTACCACCAAGAGATCATTAGTGTAAGTGTACTTATTGTTTTGAGTGTCTCCCACCATGGTGGTATCATGGAGCCTGTCCAGAGTAGTTGCCAATTCTGTTTACTCTGTGAGTGTCTTTCTCAGAACACGGAGAGGAGGCAGGTGTAGTTGCTGCTGCACAAAGAGCTCCTGGAAAACTGACAGCCAGCCAGCACAGCTCTATATATATTTAGTGAACAGGAATAGTACACTGTATGAATGTAAGGAAAACTCCTCAGAGATGTCACAGAGTGGCTTCTCAAGACCCCAAACAGTCAAATGATGTCAGCTAAGAAGATTGAAACAGGGGCATAATTTTATAATTCTTTTCATTTGTAATGTGATTTGAAAACGTTTTGGGATTGCATCGGCCTAGCACTGGAGAAATTAGAAAAAAAAAAGTTTTCCCAATACTTCTGTTTAAACAAAGGTGAGGAATCTTTGTAACAAAAAGGCTGCTCAATGTAAAAAGCTGTAAATTTGTGCTGAAAATACTAGGAGGCAAAAGTCATCCTTTTTTTCATACTGAAACTAGTCACTGGACTTGTGTAGAATATAAGGCATTTGTCGGATCATTTTGCGTAGTCCTGATTACTGGTACTTGCATGTATGCCCTAACTTGTCTCATTAAGCGTTTCATCCCCATATTAAACTATAATCTCAGCTTTTAAGATTAAGAACAGAAGAAAAAGAGATGCTGTAGGCCAGAAATAGAAATAGAAAGACAACAACGTTATATCTACACCACTGGGTTAAGGAGGTTCTAACAGGCTGCAAATTTGCAAATGCAGACTGTATATATACACATCTAGGCTATACTTTCTGAGGCACACAAAGACTAATGTGTTCAAATATCCCACCAATACGTGAACACCCTAGGGCATAGAGACTCACTCCAATTTATCTCTGAGGTGAAGATTTGAAGAGGCAAACTTCATTATCTCTTTAGAGACCCCTGGTTTATAATGATATAGTTGTAGCTGATGATCACATGCAGAATTTAAGAGTCAAGAAGAAATCCCAGGTCTTCTAAATTCCAGTCCAGAGTCCTGATATTTTCTCATTATAGGATATTTTATTTCGTCTGTTTAGATTCTTGTACTCTGCATTCAAGTTTGTTTCCTATAAACCTGAGGGATTTCAAAGGAGAAGGTAAATATATTCCAGACAAATTTTTGAAGCACAAACCTACAGAATTAAGGGGTTACTTGTTTCCAAGGGATATATAGTATTCATATGGCATCACATACAAGCCTGGAAAACATCAAGGGACTTAACACAATACAGGAGCTGCCAAAGGCAAGAAACAAAATAAAGCAGAAGAAGCAATGATGTGTCCTAGAGAGGTCTGATTACCAAGTGTGTAAAGAGAAACAGTATAACTTCAGACACAGTTTGAGCAGAAATTAAGGGCATTGAAAGGAGCTGAATGATGTCTCCCCTGAGACCTTTAGAGCAATTAGAGAAAGGAGAGGATCAGGAGATATGTTTACAGATAAAAGACAGTAAGGAGACTTAAGACTTTGATTGTAGGATTAATTACTCGGATATTGATTTAGGTAACAAGTATGCAAAACCTAAGGAGGATGTAAATGCAAAAATACTTCCAAGGGTTGCTGCCTTAAAGAAATGCATCAAAAACTATGTAACGTGTGGCAATTTGGGGATGCTAAAATAAGAAATGAATGACAGTATAATACCCAGTATATTTCAACGATCTTTATTACTCATGGATCTCGGTGGAACTTTGTATGCTATGAACCTGATCTGCCATTTTTTTCTGGGTTCTGTATTTTCATACCCTTGAGTATTAGCTTGAAATAGATGGAACTGTTGGCAGAGTCAAGCGCTGCACTGAGTGAATGAAGCAAAATTTAATCCTCAGTTTTTACTCCTACACTGTCTGAATCCCCTTACATTTGTGCCTGAGGAAGGACAGAAAAAACACCTCAAGTTTTGGCAGAGTTATTTGTTAAACACAGAGTTAACCTCCATGCTTGTGCTACCGTGCTGTTTTTATTTCTGTTAAGTACCCAGAGGAGAAGAAAGCACCTGATATTTTTGTTTTAATTCAGTCTCTGCAATTAAGTAAAATATAGACACAGAGGACCTAAAACATCAGGAAAGAAGTGAGGTAATGGCAGGACATGTGCTATGGTGTCTGAAGCAACAGTGCAGAGGATTTGTGGTAAGAGCAAACTGATAGCTGCCAAAGAGATGCCTTCTGAGAGCTGAGCCAATCAGCTCTATGGCAGGAAAGGAGGAAAATACTTGGAAGGATAGCGTTGAGGAAGACTGTGGAGGTGGATAATGAAGTTTCATGCTGTGACTAAAGTGAAGACTGCGTTATAGACGCTTTGGATCCAGCCATCTTCTTTGAAGCAGAGGCAGCACTCAGTACGTGGTATTGCTAGTACAGCTTTTTCATGACAAAAAACTTGTGCTTAAAACAGCTTATATGTACAACTTGTACTTTCAGGTGAGAGTGTTTCTGCTTTTGTTCTTAAGAGCTTGCACGGTACTGGCATTCTCACTGATCTACTTTTACTACTATTACTGAGTTCTGTCACTTGTACCCACCATAACCTGCTTCCCAGGTGTGCTGTATATTGACTCTTTCCATCAATGAAATGCTTTTGCTGTTGACTTGGAATTTATCATTTACCAGTAATGGTAATTCATTCCCACGTAGCTTTCTTCCTTTCAACAGGAAGCCAGCTTTGACATTGTTATTATGTAGTGTTTTCTTACTCTTTACCTATGTTCCAAATAATTGCCTCTTGTGGAGTATAATTTCGTCCGAGTTGATGAAAAATCCTTGTATACCTTTAGAATTGTAGGGGACAAACAACCCTTGGGAAACTGATAGTTGAATGAAACATACTTAGAGTCACAAGAACTAGTCATTGATAGGACTAGAATTTGGGTAGGCGCAGAATTGCACAATACACTGACTAGAAGCACTGAAAATGACTTAAGGAGCTCTCGCTCTCTGTTGCTTGTTAGTGCTCTCAGGAAACACTGTGTTGTCCCTTCTTTATGCTGGTACAGCTGTTACTGGGGCTACACCACTATGTTATAGGTTCAGCCTTTCTTCAGCAAAAAAGAGAAAGGTTATCTTTAAGCTGAATTATTTCAAAGAATCAGTTTGTAATGTGGTTTCCCAAATAGCTTTTTGAATAATACTGAAGAGATGGGAGGAATAGGAGCCCTTGTAACTGTCTTCACTGCCAAAGTCTCAGTTTGAGCATGTCCTGAGAAGGATAACATTCTACTGTGTGATGTATATGCCCTAGTAAAGCGTTTGCAGCTTCCTGTGTTGCATTACCTTGAAGTACCAAATGGGCTATGATAAAAATTGATTTCATTGAAAAAAGCATTTGCCGTTAAATGTTCCTACAACATTATCACATACTGCTGCTTTTATGAAATCAAAGCAGAAGTATATTTAAGTGAGATTGATATCAGAAGAATAGCAGGAGAGATGATGAGCTGCAAGAAAAGTAATATACTGGTAAGTATATGGATATATAAAGTTATGCCAAAGGAAGTTGTTGAGTCACTACCCTTGCAGATTTTTAAAAGAAGTATAGATATGGTGCTTAAGGGCATTGTTTAGTGGTGGACCTCGCATTGCTAGGTCAGTGGTTGGACTTCATGATTTTAAGGGTCTTTTCCAGCTTAAACGATTCTGTGATTCTATGATTTTATCTTAACATACATCTTTGCTTCCTAATATGGCACTGGATACTGTGTTCCCATACAGGAGAAAGCAATTAAGACTTCACATGAAATCTTGAGGATTTTTCAACAGAGGGATGGAGTCATGGAGTAAACAGCCTAGTTCCCACATACAATAACATACAAAGAGGCAACAGAGCTTCAGGAGCTTGAAGATCTTCCACTAGCAAGTCCCTTGCTTTAACATAAAGGATGTTTTGTCGTGCAGGAAGCCATTAGAACAAAAAGTAAGTGGGCATGGGTTCATTATGCAGGGAGGAAACGAAGGGTTGTGGTATTCTCTGTACATTAATATCTGCTAATGTGGCTGTGTGTGATGTTATGTGCTGTAGTAATACCCACTGGCTGATCCCAGGTTTCTCATGTGACTTGAAGAGAACATAGTGTGGATCTTTCAGCAGATTTTCTGCTATCCCTGCCCCATAGGGCTGCCTCTTCTCATTCCTAATCTTCCTCTCATACTCCAGTCGTCTTTGAATCAACAGAGGTTGTATGACTGAGGCTTCTACCACAAGCAAACATGCAGGAGAAGAGTAAATGCGTAAACAAAAATATAATCTGAAAGTTCCAGTGTAATAGAGCTGGGAACTGTCTCCCTACCTCAAACTTTGCCTAACATTTTTTTTTCAGTAGCCAAATGGGTCAGAAAAGATGGTGAGAGGAGAAAGTGTACATGTGCAGGGAGAGATCCAATGCTGGCACAGATCAGTTTTGTTCACCTGCAGACCCTGAAATTGTGCCAATTTATCCCAGATTCAAGCAGAGCGAAAGCTTATAAATGGCAGTGCAGAGGTTGGTCAGGCACAGGGGATTGGAGGTGCTTCCCATCTGCAATACCACATTTGTGCGTTGAATTAACAAGTAAGACACATCAGGGCAACTAAACAAACATAATCTGTGACCTACTCACTTTAACTGGTCCTTCAGTGTGATGAGCTCATTAAGGGTAAATCTGCTAACACTCATTTCATGTTGGCAGAAGACTGGTGCGTGGTGCTTGCTGTCATCTCAACAGGAGACCAGGAGATATCCAGCTCTGACATGACCCATTATTGCTAAATAGCAAATTTGTGTAGTTACTTGTGTTTCATGAAAATGCTTTATGCACATTAGAGGAAACCTTTTGAACCCAAAGCTCATTAATTTTTTTTAGTTCATCAAATTTGCAGGCAGGCTGCTTGCTGTACAGCCCAGTTCAGCACTCTCCTGTCAACTGTCTAATGAATACGGATGTTATTTGTACTGCTCTTTTGGGGCAAAGGCCCAAATCCTGATGCCTATGTTTCCCCCTTGGCATTAACTAAATTTGCGGCAATTAGGGTCCAATCTTTTGAAGTGTTGAGAGCCCTTAACTCTGCTGATTATAGCAGACTTGGCATCCTGACCAGAAAGGCCATTATGCCAGTGGAAATAAGCGGAAAATCTTGGCGTGCAACCATTTCCACGTAGTCGTGTTTCCAGCTTTCTGTGTACAGTTTCTATTCCTAAATGAAAAATGGTTAATATTTTTCCTTTCATTCAACAACAGATTGAAAGTAATGATTAAGTTTGGTTTGGGACTGATTTACTTTCACGATAGGTATAGATTATTATTACTTTTTTGTTGTTGTTGAAGTCTAAGTATGGAGAATTGATCAACTTCTGGAGGTGTATATATGCTTGGGAATTGCTCAAGTGCTTGGTATCCAGAGTTGTGTATTCCTACATTTCCTGCTTAAATGTGTGCAGCCTCAGCAGTGCTCAGTGGTTTCATCACCAAGCAGTAATCAAGTGATAATCAGAGTTCAGTGGAGTTAGAAGGACCTAGTAATATAGTAGGATCTCCATCATTATGTCTGCTTTTAAATAGAACCCACTTTTCCTCGAAAACTACCAGCTGGTCTAGAAGAACCAGTCTTGAGCAATCTCAAACACTAATCAAAATCCTGAATGTGAATTGGGACTGCGCTCTGTTAATTACTCTGTTACACTGGTTTCTTGAGGATGTAGTTGTAAAGGGATAATGTGAATGAAATGTGTGCTGCTGCTGCTTCTGGTCAGTTCTAAGTAAATAATACTATGTTTGCATTATATCCTATGAGGTGCTCATCTGGTGCATTTTGTTGTTACTACTACTGAGAGGAAAACAAAAGACTTTCCCTGGTATAGTGTAAGCTAATACTCCAGACTGAACTAGATTCTCTGAGACACAGACACGTTTTGTTGTGATAACTCTTCTGCAGAGTGCTTATGATTTACCGTTTTTTTCAGTTAGAGCCCTTAAAATGGGTAAAAGTGGTAGCTGAAAGATGTAACATTGGACCACAGCATTAACCATGTGTTCTGGTAGACTTCAAAACAATCAGTATGTGATACCAGACTTGGGTCAGGCATTTGTGTTGGACAGCACTTAATACTTTTGAAACTGCAAATACATTACAATGTGGATTGCATTGGCGGGGTTCGTTTTCATACAGTGACAAGGCAGCGGAGGCATTTTCAGTTGGATGAGTGTAAGGGATTCTTTAGGAGTCACAAACAGTGGATGAAATAACTCAGGGTCAAGAAACTGTGCAGAAGATTCAGCACTGAGACATCAGGTGATTTTGACATACTTTAACTGACACCTCTGTCACTGTGTTCACATTAAGGAAATGTAAGTGGAATTTGTTTACCTGGCTGCTCTACCCTGTGACCTAATACTTTTTCTTTCCCAAATGTTTAACTGACTTGCAAGTTTAAATAAATAAATAAATATGTAGTTACGCTTTTACCTTTTTCTAAAAGTGAACAGATACCAAAGTTTTCTGTCCACTGCTTCTTAGATTTCAGTGGGCTAATTTTTTTTTTATATTGGTTATAATGAGTCTTCTTATTAAAACAGATCAAGAAGTTGGACTGAGAGATAAAGATATATATATATAAATATAAAATACATCTTTAGTGAGAATATGTTGATATGCAAGATTTAAATACCAAAACCGGTAAGCTAATAACTTACCAGGCATCTTGTCCTTAATAGCCTCTTTTTTTTTTTTCCTATGTAGTAACTCACAAAATATCAGCATTTGTGTTAGGCTTATTTTTATATAGCAGTTCTGTGATAGACTTATTAGTAGAATAGACTGTGGGATAGATGGTCATATAACCTTCTCTAGATAAAGAATTTCAGAGCCTTTGCAAGATGAGTTACAAATCAAAGGTGCACTGGCTAACGGGGACAAACGGTAAGCCATTAGCAACAGAGCTGTGCACAGTGTAGGGATGACTTGTGCCATGGCTGTTATCAGTAGATCTCAAAGAAATCTTTATTTCAGCTTAGGCATTAAAAAATGTGGTAGCTGACCTTTGACTGCTCACCTTGTCCCTTCTTATGAGATCCATCTAGTGTTCTTCAATGTGGAGTGGATTTACCCTTTCCTGTCCTGTTCAGTCACTTATCCGAAGGATTGTAGTCAGAGAGAAAGTTCACTTGGAAAAATGGAAAATACTTAGAGTTTTAAAAAGCAGTCAGCTGCTGACTAGCAACATTTGTGGTGAGAAGGGGCAAATATTTTAGGCAGTGGGAGAGGCTTTCTATTTTTAAGAGTGATAGAAAACAAAGTGCTGGAAAAATAACTAAGTCTTTAGAATTGGAAAAATGAGTTAGTCCTGCCTAGGATTAGGTGCCTTTGTGGGGTCCCTTCCAGATCTATTTCTTGCTATTATTATAATTCATCTGCCAACATGGCACAGCCCAGGAGATTTTGGCAAGTCCGAAACTGCTGGGAGAACGAGACAATTTGGCGCGCCTTCTTTGCAGCCTGAATCCCTGTGTTTATACTCTGCTGGCCCTAAGGCCAAGCACACAGCCATATCGACCAACCGTCCGTATCATTTGGTCCTGAATTTGTCGCTGGGTGTGCTGTCAGGGCTACTGCCTGAGCAAGCCAGAACAAACTCCCAGGGCACAGTACTTGAGGGTGCACTTGGCCGTTGTGCCCATGAGCTCCAGGACTCTGCCTAGATGGGCAGCTTCCATCTAATCCATCTGCTCTCGTAGAGGTAGTACATGGCTAATGGCCAGCAGGCAGATGGCACTGAGTACTTTTCATAGACGAGTCTCAAGCGTCAGCTGCTACAAAGATAGGAGATGTTTCCCAGCACTCTGAGAATGGGCCAGTTTAAGTAGCCTCTGTGTCAGTAAGGATGCGAAATGTTAGTTCTGGGGAGTTCGCTGGGACAGGTCAGGTCTGTCACGTATCGTTACAAAGTCAATTTGCCTAAATTCAACTCTTCTTTACATTAAGAGCCTTCCTCTATAGAGGGAAGAGATTCCTCATAGTGTCTTGGAGATAATTCATTCAATATTTGATCTGTGTTTTGTTAACCAAGACAGACTGACTTTCACTGACCTCCTCAGATACCTCCAACAAAACCTGACAATTATTTCAGTTGCTGTTTCTGAGGTAAAAATTCAATTAGGTTAGAGAGCTTTGGGGTTTTTTACTAAAATGAGAAGAAAAAGAAAATCCCTTTCCGTGTTTGCAGTTCAGCTTACTGTTCTACTTGATACTTGGTGTTGGACCTTATGTCAGCCTGTGCTTTGGCAAATTTCAAGTTCAATAAACGCATCCTTACCTCACCATTGGGTTTAGACTGGTTACAACCATAGTCAATACTATCTTTTCCATACATGGCATCCAGTATGATTTCAAAAGCCTAAATCCACATTTGAAGTTCTGAAGACTGTTAATAAAGCCTTTTATTTTGACATTAGAAGTGTGCCCGAAGGAAGAGGATAATCATTATATTGGAGACTGCAAATGTCATGAAATAAAGGGATAGCTTAGTGAAGGCCTAACTAATTGTAAGCACATGAGGGGCTACTAGAATTTATAAGTAAAGCTCCTTTTATTTAAAATAGACCTAAGGAATGATGACAATAAAAGACCAATTTGAAAGATTTCCACCTGGTCATTAACATGTAAATCACTACCTTAATTAGAACTCTACTTAATGAAAGATTTCTCAGTTGTTATTCCTAAGTATTTTCAGTATTACTGAAATAATCAATTAGATTTGTTTTCATGCTTTTGGTTTCTGGAGAAAGACTGAGCTGGCTTTTAGATTTTTTTAATGCTGTGAATGGCAAAAAGGGATGGAGAATTGAGAGATAAGATCAAATGTTCCCTGTGTTTAACCTGTAAAAACTAACAGGAACTATCGATGACTTTGTGTGTGGTATTGAAAACATGATCTAGGGGAGCAGTGTTTTACAGCTCGACAAAGTAATGACCAAACGAAAAAAAGCTTTTCTTCTGCTCCTTTTTCAAAGCAGACCTGTCAAGTCTCATGCTGTTCACAAGCAGCTGCAGCCTCTTGCAGAATCCCAAATCAGGGTCGGAGGGGAGTAGCTCCTGGGCACACTTTGGGCCCTGGTAGGCTGTTAGCTCTTGTCAGCCTTGTGGGTCCTCTCTTCATTGTATCTCCTATTGTGGTCCTGAGAGCCTGGGAAACATGAAACAGGCATTGATTTTGCAAGATTCAGTCTTGTTACAGATGGTTGGAGACACAAAATCCAGTTTTCAAGGCATTATATCCCTCGAGCAGGTTTCTATTGACGTTGGGTCTGATACCATAGGAGGCAGGGTTACTGGGATAGGTTTTCTTC